>NC_084747.1:41661896-41701896 GCF_033978785.1 Entelurus aequoreus
AGCGTGCGTGAGCGTGCGTGTGCGTGCGTGAGTGTGCGTGTGCGTGCGCGTGCTTTAGCGTGCGTGTGCGTGGTTGCGCGTGCGTTAGCGTGCGTGCGTGTGTGTGTTCTTGTATTGCTACCATTCTTAAGACATCAACAAGGAAAACCGGTGAACAAGTTAGGACATGGTCCCAATACAGAAAACCATTCATCTAATAGAGAGCCAAATACTAGAGTCTGTAAACATTGCTCCTAAGTCAGGATTTTTTGTTAATTTAATGTGCATATAAAAGTAAACACTGACAGGTGCAAAGGCAGCAATATATGATAAAACAAGACGGCAGCTAAAGAAGGACTTCCCTATTCATCCCCGAAAAAACCTGCCAGGTGAACAGCTGATTTTACGACTTCCGGTGCTGACGTAAGACAACCCGCATCCCATATGTGACCATAGGATGAACAAATACACTATGGTACTAAGACTGTAGTGGCTATTAACAGTTAGCTTCTACAGCTGGGTTGCCCAAAGTGCGGTACAGGGGCCGTCTGTGGTCCGTGACTCATTTACCATCAGCCTTAAGCACATTACAAACAACAAAAAATTGAAATCTCATTTGAACCCCTGGTGGGGAAACTATCAAAATTAGGGTGGTCCCAAAAAGGAGGAATTTTTCAAATTGACTATGTGTCGGTTTTAAAAGTGCCCCCCCTCTGTTCAACATATGAAATAACAAGTGTGTGTAAGAAATTGAAATGCGCCCCCTTTGGCCAAAATTTTAAAAAAAATAAAGAAATAAAGAAATATGTAAATACTGTAATAACTTGAAGTAAAGAATGAAGGTTAAAACCCAATTACAAACAAATAATTCCCCAAAAAAAAATTCTAAAAAATTTACTAAAGGCTGTCTTTTTCTCACAATGTGTTGACTTTTTTCTTATAAAATTGGGAACAATTTCTCATATTCTTTCTGTTAAAGCAATATTTTCTCGGAAAAAATAAAATACATTTATGTTAAATTATTACTTTTTGATGCAAAATGGTGACATTTGTCACATAAAATTCAGACCTGTATCACAATATTGCCAATTGTTTTGTTGTTCTTGTAAAATAGTGACATTTTTGGAGTAAAATGATGACTTTTGTCATAATTTTGCCAAGTAAAATCCCCATTATTATTATAATATTGCAAAAATGTTTAAGTTATCTTATAAAAGTATTGACTTTTGTCGATTAAAATTACGACTCCTTTCATAAAATTGCCAACATTTTAAGCTTTTCTTGTAAAATTGCGACTGTTAATGAGTGAAATTCCAACTTTTATCATAACATTGCACAAAGGTTCAGTTTTTATTGTAAAATTTTGACTTGCGTTGAGTAAAATTACGACTTTTATCATAATACTCCCAAAATTCTAAGTTTTTCTTGTGAAATTGTGACCTTTTTCATGTGAAATTCCAACTAATTTTTCACAACAAGTTTTTTTATAGGTACATAGTATGTATATATTATTACTGTTGTAAATACACATCTTTATATATCTAGAAAGGTTGGTTTTAAAAAGGTAGGCATTTTTCAGAGGTCTCAAGAAGGTAACAAATACAAGAATGAGTGTGCGTGTGTGTGTGTGTGTGTGTGTGTGTGTGTGTGTGTGTGTGTGTGTGTGTGTGTGCGTGTGTGTGTGTGTGTGTGTGTGTGTGTGTGTGTGTGTGTGTGTGTGTGTGTGTGTGTGTGTGTGTGTGTGTGTGTGTGTGTGTGTGTGTGTGTGTGTGAACGTCTACTTTTCTCCCTTGTCTTTGAATACCGCGAGTTCACTGACTCTAAAGGATCGATGAGGGGGAGAGATTGGGAGCCAATTATTTTCAGCTTAATGGTCCCAAAGGTGCGAGGGTGAGCAACAACAAAACGCCTTCATGAGACATCAATTGTGGACCAGCCAGGTCCGCTGCTTCTACTAGGTGGGCATCAACTCCCAGCTCTTTACAGCACAATGAAGCGCCGCTATAAATGCAGCGATGTGCACGTACTGCAACGCTTCTCAATTATTATTTTTTGTCGTGCCCCCCCTTTGGGAGATATATTTCTCACAACACCCCCTGAATTTAAATATGATTTAGAACCCGATATTATTTATTTATTTATCCATACAAACCACTCTATGAGTTGGTGGCACCAGCACCTACATGCCACCTAGCTGAAGATGTGTGTATTGTTTTATAATGCCCCCCTAAATTGAAATATGATTTTGAACCCGATGACATGTATTTATTTATCCGTACAAACCACTCTATGAGTTGCTGGCAAAGGCACCTACATGCCACATAGCTGAAGACGTATGTATGTATTGTTTTCTCATGCCCCCCCTAAATTGAAATATGATCTAGAACCTGATAATATGTATTTATTTATCTGTACAAACAACTCTATGAGTTGCTGGCACCAGCACCTACATGCCAACTAGCTGAAGACGTGTGTATTGTTTTTCTTATGCCCCCCTAAATTGAAATATGATTTAGAACCCGATAATATGTATTCATTTATCCGTACAAAGCACTCTATGAGTTGCTGGCAAAGGCACCTACATGTCACCTATCTGAAAACTTGTGTATTGTTGTCTCACGCTTGAATCTCCGGCACTTAGCTTTGTATGGACTCATTGATCGTTTACAAACTGAGTTCGGAGAGGAAGTGACACCAAAAAAGACCGCGCCCACACAGGAAGTCACGTCGGAAAGAACGCGCTATAGCCAGCTTCATAATAAAGCGGTTTCGTAACTCGGAGCTAACCACTGAAAATATGGAGGCCAGTCATCCAGACATGCCCGTGTTTCTCCTTCTTCTACATGTAGAGACACTTGTGGAAATCACACATGAATACCTTAAGAGAAAGCGATTGCAGCTATTTGGGATACAACACTTCTCAGACGGCAAGAGAACTTTCCAATGTCCAGGTCAGCTGTGAATCTACTTAACAAAAAACTTTTGTCCATTTGTCGAAGGAGAGTCAACGAGAATGCGAGCTCCCGTGGATGTGATAAAAAAGGCAGTGTGTGCTTTGTATTACCTGGCCGTCAAGAAAAAACTATGGAAAACGGCGAATGCTTTTGGACTTGCAAAGCAGACCGTATCAGTTATTGTCCGCCATTTATGTCGCGGACTCAATGTCTCGGTCCAGAGTATATAAAGTCACCAAAAACGAATGGACAATGAAGGTGAAGGCAAAAGAGTGAGGAGTGTCCTGACCAGAGATCTAGATCCCTAGTTTGATTGATGTAAAATGTTCTTTATCAAATTGTTTACGTGTCTAATAAGGATTTGATTAATTTATGATGGCTCGGGTGTGAATCCCTACAATAGGGCCCCACAGTACACTGGATTCTATTTAACTGAAATACCACAACACTGGATATTGTTCAGATAAATTAAATTTAAGAACTTGCACACAAAGCAACACTGGAAGTGACTATGACGTGCGCATTTTGTGTACTAGGTCGCGTTGCGCCGGCGGACGGAGGGAGGGAGGGGGTCTTAAACAGCGGCATTGTTGTGTGTGGACACGGATAAGGTTAGGTGGGATTTACCCTGGATAAACGAGTGTAAACGAGGCCTGAGAGTCAAGGGACCTCCAGTATTAGCGTCGTTAAAAACTTGATTCACATCAGAATTGCAATTCTTATTCATTCCAAATCTAAATTGATTCCTAATTTTAAAAAATGTATTAAAAAATAATACTAATTAATTATTATTACGATTATTTTATTTTATTTTTTTATTTTATTTTTTTTTAAATGAGAATCAATGTTTAAAAAGACGTTTTAGGCCATCTCCAAGCAACCAGAAAGAACATTTCTAACCTGCAACCTGTTTCGAAAAAGTTTCATCACAATTATTATACCAAATAACACATTGCAAGAATCGTGTTGAAACGAGAATCGATTCTGAATCGAATCGTCACCCTAGGAATCGGAACCGGATCCAATCGTTGGCCGCTTAAATATTCAGACTCCTAATACACAAGCTTACAGCTTGGTGGCAGCACTGCTCAAATTAATTTTGTTTATTCCTTAAAGTTTTTCATCATAAGACCAGTACTTCTTATAACGTGGGAAGAGCATGATAAGATGCCGGGGGGGTGAGAAAACAATACACAAGTATTCAGCTAGGTGGCATGTAGGTGCTGGTGCCAGCAACACCTAGAGTGCTTTGTACAGATAAATAACTATATTAATTAATGAATTAATTAATAACAAATGAAAATAAAACAAAAATATATAAACACATATCAGGTTGTCAATCTTATTTCAAAACGTGACAAAAAAATCTTTACTATTTTAGCACAACCAATAGGGGGCAATAGGGGACTGTACTTGTTCATACTTCCTGGTTAGGTAAACCGACCAGTGCTGCCACCTAGCCGCAAGCTTAAATATAGTCCAAGAATGAAAAAAGACACTACTATTGGAAGTTCCTTGACTCTCAGGACCCCGTGATAATACCTCACCAGGGGGCCCGCTCCACTATTTGAGAATTACTGACCAACAGTAACACACACACTTGGGTAGCAGAGTGTTTTAGTTATAAATCAATCAATAATTAAAGAATGCATTGATTGTTTTGATTTGTTTGTTCCAAACATGCTTGAGGTGACATTAGGACACATGATCACATTGATGCAAGTCAACATCTGCGAAAAGGAGTAGGAAGAAGCAAGGCCTATTTAAAACAAAACAAAAGGTGTTCTTGTGTTTGGCGTTTATCTTCTGTTTTCATCGCTCCTTTCCTCTTTTGGTTGTCACTCTTTGCTAGGAGCGCTGATTAAGTACACCCGCCTCTGTTTGGTGATCAAGACACTCACTTGTCACTGATAACTAATCAGAGGGCTTTATAGCCAGTTAGAGATGGGATACAGTTGACATCACATTAAGTATTAAGTAGGAATACTATATATTTATTAAAAGTACAAGATACAACAAGATTAAAAATTAGTACATAATAAAAATGTGAATACACAATTGTACGTGTGTGCGCTTGAACTACTTTATATATCGGAAGATTGACCTGAAATTGAGTATAACAAACCATGAATTTTCAGTTTAATCATGCGGAAATAGCAAAAATCGCTAGCATAAAATGTTAGCATGCCAACATTCTCACAAGTATGGTAGTTAAGGTGCATGTTAACTGTTACCATACTTGCTCGACAGCACAGAGTATCACAAACCATGATTTTCAGGTTTAAACATACAAAATTAGCAAAATTTAAGCTAGGATAAAACAATAGCATGCTAACATTCTCACAGGTATGCTAATGCACGTTAACATTTAGCTTAGCTTTGTTGACAGCACCGACTATCACAAACCATGATTTTTAGGTTTAAACCTACACAAAACTAGCTATTGCTAGCTTTTTTTGCGAGCAATACTAACTGTTACTCACAAGTAACAGTTAGTATGCTAACGCGTGTTACTGCAAGCAGGGTGAGTGGAGTGTGTGGATGTTGGAACGGTTCGAATCGGTCTAGAAATGTGGGACATGGAGATGATTTTCATATTGCCCATTCATTTTCAATGGAGGGCAATTCCTGGTAATTTCGGGTAATCAGGGAGTTTTAGGAACCGTGAAACATGCTGGCTTGAATTTCCAGGGTGAGTGGAGTGTGTGGGTTTTGGATTGGTTCAAATCGGATGAGAAATGTAGGATATGCACTCGATTGTATGTATTTCCCATTCATTGTCAATGGGGAGAAAATTATTCCAGGAAATCCGGGAATTTTGGGAAAGGGAAAAACATGTTTTGACGTTCCATATATGTGAAGAGTAATATGGGTGGATGGTTGAATGGTCGGAATCGGGTAAAAAATGGCGCAAAATTGTGAGACTTTTGGCATTGTTATGAAATACTTCCATTCATTTCATGGAAATTTAGGAATTTCGGGAAAAAAAAAAAAAATTAAATAGAGGTAATACAACAATTGTACTAGATGGAATGAATGGGTTGGTGTTGGAATTTTTCGAAACCGTTGAAAAATTTAGTCACAGTTTAAATTTTAATTGCCATTTCGGAATTCCTGGAATTTCAGGATAACCGGAAATTTTTACGGAAAAAAAATAGGAAACTTTGTTGTCCCAATTAAGAAGAATGTTTTGAAGGTGGAATGGACAAAAACGGTTGAAAAATGAGGACTGTGAAAACCAGTGGTGGGCCATCAGGGCCAGCAAGGCCTTCCCTGCTGGCCTAACATAACCAGAAATCTTGATCATAATTAAAGATTAAATTATTTTTTTGATTTACTTTCCTTAAATATCTAAAATTATTAATATTCTCTTCATGTCATATTATGCACCTTCCAATGCTGTTGTTTTTAGTTTTAGTTTGTATCCATTTAGAATTCAGCTATTATGTTTAACCTGACTCTCGCCAGATTTTTGTAGTTCGCTGAGCTCCACACAAGGATCTGGGATCGAGGTCAATGCAAAGTCCTTCAAGATAGCAAAAAATTATGAACCAATCAGGATTGCCGGGCGAGATTTCATAGATGTGACTTAACGCCGAAGCGACTGTTTTATTCAAACAACAATGGCGGCACGTAGCGAGGAGTCGTGTGCTGACATTGATTCTGCATATTTTCTTTGCACAAACGACATCGATCGTCTACTGACATTGCTGCGTTGTTTCAGTAAAAGTTCTCTAACTTTTCGCTCTGTCGTTATCCAATATGTCGGCTGTTCTGTTTTGGATTTCCCAGCGTCGCTCTCATCAGCGTCCCAGGTTGATTTCGATGTGAGTGGTTGAAGTAGCACGTCATTCAAGATAACGGACAAGTGGTTTCATCCAATGATTTTTTTACATTGAAATACATCTCCTATTGAGAAGTCCCAGATCCTTGTGTGGAGCTCAGCGAACTACCAGGATCTGGCGAGAGTCAGGTTAAACATGTATGGCTGTTGACTAACTATGCCCTTCATTTGCATGTGCTCAAATTTAACAGGATCCTTACAAATGGCATTGATCGGACAGAATGAAAACCTTTCTTGACATCTTCATCTAAAGATCATTATTAACCCATTGAACGCTTCAATATACTGTCAAGGCCATTTTCAAGAAGGATGTTAAAAGAACATCTACATCTTGTGAGACGAGGTACATCGGAGGATAGCTCAGCTATAAACGGGGAAAAATCAGCTGACGACGAGGGATACCACTGGCTTATATGGCATCGAATAGTGAGTTCAAATATTTTATTTTCTCACTTTTAATATTTATTTGCAATTTTAATTATGACAGTACCACATAAGATATGTAGTAATTGCTGATGCGTTTTAATTTAATCGGGGGCGGCATGGCGTAGTGGGTAGAGCGCCCGTGTCAGAAACCTGAGGGTTGCAGGTTCGCTCCCCGCCTCTTACCATGCCGTTGTGTCCTTGGGCAGGACACTTCACCCTTGCCCCCGGTGCCGCTCACACTGGTGAATGAATGTTGAATGAATGATAGGTGGTGGTCGGAGGGGCCGTAGGCGCAAATTGGCAGCCACGCTTCCGTCAGTCTACCCCAGGGCAGCTGTGGCTATGAAAGTAGCTTACCACCACCAGGTGTGAATGAATGATGGGTTTTTAACATGTAAAGCGACTTTGGGTACTTAGAAAAGCGCTATATAAATCTCAGGTATTATTATTATTATTATTAATTGATTTTTAAATGTGTCAGAAAATAACCCGTTTTGTATACTGTTGAGGTGATCAATGCCCAGTAGTCCGTAAATGTGTTGCTGTATAGTATTTCTCCAGCAATGGTCATGTGGTGACATAAATGATGGTATTTTGAGAGGTAATCATTGAAGTCGGACATCCCTAAAAGGCCTAAGTGGGAAACGCGTGACCCGCCACTGGTGAAAACTTTCCAGGAAGAGGTGAAAAAAGGGCCTTGGAAAACCGGGAATTCTGGCAATTCCTGGAATTTTTTTGGAACTTAGAAAATGGTAGTTTGATTGTCCAAGGTGAGATGAGTGTGTGGATGGAGCAACAGTCAAATGGATTAAAAAATGTGGGAATTCTGCAAGTTCCAAAAATGGCCCATTCATTTTCAATGGAAAAATGTCCGGGAAACTGTGAATTCTGGGTAATCTGGTATGTTTCGGGGGACTTCACCAACGTTTTGATACTGGAACGGTTCCAATTGGATAAAAACTCAGACCTGTGGAGCAGGCCAAAGTTTTGCGCCGGAATAAAAACAAAGATCGTTTTTTTTCTGGAGTAGAATCGATTCCATTCGTGCTGGACCGTCACTTGGTGTTTCCTGTTGATTGTACATGGGTTTGTCATGCCTCCTTGCTTTTCCTGGGACGCATGCTTCACGTGCAAAACCTAGCTGCACTATATTTGTGTTTGCCACCATTAAATACTTCTCTTACCTGCATATCATCGTCTGTTTCCGCATCTTGGGGTCACAACCCCCGCTCCTATGCAGCCAAGACGTAACAAAGACATTGAACACACCGTGCTTGGACTGTTCTTTGTGTTTTTGGCTACAACATGAGCAAAAACGTGGACACTAAATACGTGTTGCTCACTCATCTAGGAGCAAATCAGATCCATCCATCCATCCATTTTCTACCGCTTATTCCCTTCGGCATCGCGGGGGGCGCTGGAGCCTATCTCAGCTACAATCGGGCGGAAGGCGGGGTACACCCTGGACAAGTCGCCACCTCATCGCAGCAAATCAGATTAGAATGCAAAATAAATGTATGCTCTTAGCTAGAATGCTGCAAGATGGTGTGTTTATGAAGGAGAACAATTGCCAAAAATTCCGGAATATAAGCCGCTACTTTTTCTCCAAGTTTTGAACCCTGCGGCTTATAAAACGGCACGGCTAATTTGTGGATTTTTCTTCGCTAACGGCCATAATTGTTTTCATTAAACCCACGCAGACACTAAAATGGTGGGTTATTGTTTGTGGTACGCCTCCATCTTCTGGATGAGTTTGCTCACTGCATGTGTTGCCGGTTGAAAATATACTTCCTGTTGTAATGCCTCAAACCGGATGCAAAATTGTCCATGGCGTTTCTGCTCCGAAGGATTCTTCATTCAACGCTCCAAGCAACATTTGTAAGTTTTACAATATAACTAAAACAATTCTTACTTACTAAACCGTCCCATGTGGGATGTCTGTAGGAGTGTTTTTATGCATATTTGTACGTGCTATTGCAATGTAATCAAGCTAGTGTCATTAACATTAACTAATATGCTAACACGTTTATGAGAGTCTGTGTTAGTATTATTAACTTACAATGGCATTCTTTCTGTATAGTTTCTGTTTCACAAATTCCTCAGTAAATTCACCAAAACGTCCCCGTGGAGTTATTTAGTCTGTTTAGCTGATGGGAGAGCTTGCTTACGCAGATAGTGGGTCCATGATGATGACTTTGGTTTTGTTTGATCAGCCGTTTTACTGCCGTGTTACAGACACCGATTGGAAACAATTCAGGTATGTAAATAAACGTTTACAAAATATTGATGTCTAAATAACTCATTTCACAATGTATATATATGCGGCTTGTACTCCGGTGCGGCTAATATATGGGAAACAATCAAAAATTTAGTCTGTGCGGCTTATACACCGGTGCGCTCTATAGTCCGGAAAATACATTAGTGTTTATTAACACACACCAAAGTACTAAAAATGTATCACAGTTGAGTAATGGTATAGATTTCCAGGTAATTGGTACCTCATGGGTACAAATGTGAACAACGCCCTGATTGGAGAGCTAGCTTTCGCAGCTAGTGGGTCCATGATGATGATTCTGTTTTGTTTGATCAGCCGTTTTTCTGCCGTGTTACAGACACTGTTGGGAAACAATTAAAGTATGTAAATAAACATTTATGTGTCAACAACTCATTTCACAACGTATATATCTGCGGCTTATACATGGGGAAAAAAATTGTATTTTCTAAAATTTAGAATATAGCCTGGAAAATACTGCAGTATTTACACACACCCAAGTACAGAGTACCAGTGTCGATTTCCAGGTGATTGGTATAGTATGGGTACAAATGTTAATGACGCCCTCATTGGAGAGCTAGCTTTTGCAGCTAGTGGGTCCATGACGATGACTTCTGTTTTGTTTGATCAGCCGTTTTACTGCCGTGTTACAGACTATTATGGTATGTAAAGAAACATTTCTGTGTTAATAACTCATTTCACAATGTATAAATCTGCGGCTTATAGTCCGGTGCGGCTTATATATGGGAAAACTTTTTCTTCTTCTAAAATTTAGTGGGTGCTGCTTATATAGCGGTGCACTTTATAGCCTGGAAAATACGGCAATATTTACACACACCCAAATGCAGAGTAGCGGTGTCGATTTCCAGGTATCGGTAATTGGTACCGTGGGTACAAATGTGAACGACGCCCTGATTGGAGCGCTAGCTTCTGCAGCCAGTGGGTCCATGACGATGACTTCTGTTTTGTTTGATCAGCCGTTTTACTGCCGTGTAACAGACAATTAATGTATGTAAAAAAAACATTTCTGTGTAAATAACTCATTTCACAACGTAAGTATTTGCGACTTATAGTCGGGTGCAGCTAATTTATGGGAAAACATTTTTTTCTTCCAAAATGTTGTGGGTGCGGCTTATATACCGGTGTGCTTTATAGCCTGGAAAATACGGCAGTACATATACACACCAAAGAACAGAGTACCGGTATTGATTTCCAGGTATCGATAATTGGTACTGTATGCGTGTAAATGGGAACAACGCCCTGATTAAGAGCTAGCTAAAGCAGCTAGTGGGTCCATGACGATGACTTCTGTTTTGTTTGATCAGCCGTGTTACTGCCGTGTAACAGACAATTATGGTATGTAAATAAACATTTCTGTGTAAATAACTCATTCCACAACGTATATATCTGCGGCTTACATGGAGAAAAAATGTTCTTCTAAAATTCTAAAATTTGGTGGGTATTTACAAACACCCAAATACAGAGTACCGGTGTCGATTTCCAGGTATTGGTAATTGGTACCGTATGAGTACAAATGTGAACGACGCCCTGATTGGAGAGCTAGCTTCCGCAGCGAGTGGGTCCCTGACGATGACTTCTGTTTTGTTTGATCAGCTTTATTACTGCCGTGTTACAGACAATAATGGTATGTAAATATACATTTATGTGTCAAAAACTCATTTCACAACTTATATATCTGCGACTTATAGTTGGGTGCGGCTAATATACGGGAAAACCTGTTTTTCTTCTATAATTCAGTGGGTTCGGTTTATAGCCTGGAAAATACGGCAGTATTGCCACACACCCAAGTACAGAGTACCGTTATCGATTTCCAGGTATCGGTAATTGGTGTTATGGTTACTAATGGGAGGTGACGGCGACAGACACTAGATGGCAGTATGAACAATGATTTATTATATATATTAACTATATATATATATATATATATATAATAATCAAACTATACAAATAAACAATAGAGTGGAGTGTGAACTAGATCCAAAAGTGTATGTGGTGTTAGGCTATGTGTGTAGTTAGCTGAAATGTGTGTTACCAAGTGTTGAACGAGAGATGAGGAAGTCCAGGGGAAGAGGGGAATCCGTGTCCAAGCGGGAGGTCGAGATCCAAGGGGGCAGTCCGAGAAGCAGGGGGACGACGAGGAATGACGAGACACACAGCAACGTCAAAACACGGGAACGGAGGTCTGCGGTAGGATGACACGACAATGAAACACGGAAGGGAAAACACTGAGAGAGCAAGATACATAAAGCAGGAGACGATCGCTTACTGTACAGCAGACTATATTCCGGCGCCTGATGGCCGGTTCAGCAGGCTTATGAAGGCAGCGTCCTCATTACCGACAGGTGCGCCGATTGTTAGTGAATGATTGCAGCTGGTGGCTGCTGCAGAGCGGAGAAGCGCACGGCGCGTCCCTGGAAGTGCGCCGCGGCCGTGTCCCAAGGTGAGACAAGCAGGGCGCAAGGATGAGAGAGCGCATGTGGGCGTGGCCCGCGGTGCGCTCGCCATGAGGCACAGATGAGGACGCATTGGAATGCGCCCTGGCCGTGACAATTGGTACCATATGGGTACAAATGTGAACAACGCCCTGATTGGAGAGCTAGCTTCCGCAGCTAGTGGGTCCATGACGATGACTTCTGTTTTGGGGAAAAAAATTGAAAATGTAGTCGGTGCGGCTTATATACCAGTGCGCTCTATAGTCCGGAAGATACATTAGTATTTATTAAGACACACCAAAGTACTGATAATGTATAACAGTTGAGTTCCGGTATCGATTTCAAGGTACCAGTAATATGGGTACAAATGTAAACAACGCCATGACGATGACTTCTGTTTTGTTTGATCAGCCGCTTTATTGCCGTGTTGCAGACAATTATGGTATGTAAATAATTATTTCTGTGTAAACAACTAATTTCACAACGTACGTATCTGTGACTTATAGTTGGGTGCGGCTAATTTATGGGAAAAAAAATTTTTTTCTAAAATTTAGTGGGTGCGGCTTATATAGCAGTGCGCTTTGCGCTTTATAGCCTGGAGAATACGGCGGTATTTACACACACCAAAGTACAGAGTACTGGTGTCGATTTCCAGGTATCGCTAATTGGTACCGTATGGGTACAAATGTGACCGTGCCCATCCCCAGCGATAACGCGGTAAATAAAACACAGGTGATATATTTTCATGGTCATTCACCAGTTTATTGGAACTTTACTTTACGAATAAACCACCAGTGTCTCTTTTGACAATTAAAACAGTAGAGACGTAAAATTAAAAATTAAAAAAAAAAAAGGTGCTGAGCTCAGAACCACTTCCTGCCTGGTTGCCAAGCAGCAGGGCACCGGGTCGTTCCGAGCAGTCCCGGCGGACGCCTGGCAAGGGGCGTTTCAACGAGGGCGCTGGCGGCAACAGCTTAGTGCTCATCAACTATTTAGATATGCGCTTAACACCCGCGGGGAAGCTCGCGTCTACCGGCTGGCAGGCACGGCGAGACGAGACGAGACGAGGTGCTTGTCGACGACGAAAGCAAATCGTTCTTGGGCGGCCAAAATGGAGACTGATTTTTTTTTAAAAAGGTGAGCTAGTCGCTGAATGTTCCACGGTTTTTAGCACACGGCGAGAAGAGGGTGCTCTTTCATGAGAAACTATCCTCCGGTCTCGCTTTCTCCTCACACCCACCGCCAACACACTCACACACACACGCACGCACGCACACACACACACACACGCACGCACGCACACACACACACACACACACACATGCATAGGAGTCCCGCTGACTGTCTGCTCATTCATCATGCGACCCCTTATGGAGTTGCTTGTGGAAGCCTGGGGATGCAATGGAGATGTGCTGGTGTGTGTGTGTGTGTGTGTGTGTGTGTGTGTGTGTGTGTGTGTGTGTGTGTGTGTGTGTGTGTGTGTGTGTGTGTGTGTGTGTGTGTGTGTGTGTGTGTGTGTGTGTGTGTGTGTGTGTGTGTGTGTGTGTGTGCGTGTGTGTTGTGTGTGTGTTATGTGTGTTGGCCTGAGAGTGATGACCACAACTGGCAGGGTGATCACAGAGGGATTCATTACAGCGACAGACAGGGCCGCCTCTACAACGCTGACTATGTGTGTGTGTGTGTGTGTGTGTGTGTGTGTGTGTGTGTGTGTGTGTGTGTGTGTGTGTGTGTGTGTGTGTGTGTGTGTGTGTGTGTGTGTGTGTGTGTGTGTGTGTGTGTGTGTGTGTGTGTGTGTGTGTGCGTGCGTGTTCTTGTATCTCTACCCTTCTTGAGACACCAACAAGGAAAAATACCTTCCATATGAGAACCGGTGAACAAGTTCGGACCAAAATCATGGTGCCAATACGGAAAACCATTGTATCTAATAGAGAGTCAAATATTACAGTCTGTGAACATTGCTCCAAAGTCAGGATTTTTAGTTGATTGTATGTGCATACAAAAGTAAACATTGACAAGGTGCAAAGGCAGCAATACAGTATATGATAAAACAAGACGGCAGCTAAAGAAGGACTTCCCTATTCATCCCCGAAAAAACCCACCAGGTGACCAGCTGATTTTACGACTTCCGGTGGGGACGTAATACAACCCGCGTCCTATATGTGACCATAGGATGAACAAATACTAAGTAATAGTGGCCATTAACAGTTGGCTTCTAATTACAATTACAAACAAAAAATCCCCCCTCCAAAAAATTAACTTAAAGCTTACCTTTTTTATATGTGCATAGTATGTATATGTTATTAATGTTGTAAATACAAATCTTTATACATCTAGAAAACAGTGACGTGCGGTGAGGTTCATGGCTGGTGAGGCACTGACTTCATCACAGTCAGATTTACAAACAAATGAACCCTAAAGAGTATCTTATTCACCATTTGATTGGCAGCAGTTAACGGGTTGTGTTTAAAAGCTCATACAAGCATTCTTCCCTGCTTGGCACTCAGCATCAAGGGTTGGAATTGGGGGTTAAATCACCAAAAATGATTCCCGGGCGCGGCGCCGCTGCTGCCCACTGCTCCCCTCACCTCCCAGGGGGTGAACAAGGGGATGGGTCAAATGCAGAGGACAAATTTCATTACACCTAGTGTGTGTGACAATCATTGGTACTTTAACTTAACTTTAACTTTACACATACAAACTGTAGCACACAAAAAAGCACATTTAATTAAAAAAAACTTTATTATGGTCTTACCTTTACTTATAAATGAAGTCCATGCGCCGCTCCTTCTGAACAAAAGCATCGATAACTTTTTTATAAAAGTCTTCCTTATCTTTCTTCGGTTTTAAAAGTCTCTCTGTCTCGATGGAGATCTTCCTTTAATTATTACCTCCTGCTTCGATTGAAAGTCCAGTTTAGAAAATGGTTTTATTTTAGATATGTAATCCTACATGGTAAAAGTCCAGGCGAGAGGAAAAAATAAACGATCGCTAACTGTTGCTGCTTGTTGTCACTTATTCTGCAGCCGAGTAGTCGCAAGAATGATCCCTGGGATCACTAGCGCCCTCTACCACCAGGAGGCTGGATTACCGCGAGCCTCAGCCAGTGCGTCTTCGCAGCCGTTTTATGATTGCTCAGCACAAGAAATACGTTACACACATACAGTTGTTGACAAAATACACTGTACATTATATACCTCAGCTAACTAAACTATGGAAATGTATAATATAATGTATATAGCAATACGGTCTCACTGCACAGCAGGCCAGCAGTTAGCTGAGTCATTGCGCAATCCATGGTGAGGCTCAACTGGCTGGTGACTCACCGCAAGTCTCTTCTCAGTATTTGAACGGCAAATGTGAAAATTCAGCGATTTTGAATGAAAATAATCTAAAACTGGTGAAGTTAAATGGAAAATAACTTTATAGTAAACTCACTGGATACATATAACAATTTAATTTTTTTTTTTTCTTTATAAATTTTTTTTCTTTCCATGATGGCACGTGAGGCCCCGCCTCACCTGCCTCCCCTGACTGCACGTCACTGCTAGAAAAGCTGGTCCTAAAGAGATAGGCATTTTTCTCAGGTCTCAAGAAGGCAACAAATACCAGAATGTGTGTATGTGTGTGTGTGTTTGTGTGTGTGTGTGTGTGTGTGTGTGTGTGTGTGTGTGTGTGTGTGTGTGTGTGTGTGTGTGTGTGTGTGTGTGTGTGTGTGTGTGTGTGTGTGTGTGTGTGTGCGTGTGTGTTTGTGTTCTTGTATTGCTTCCCTTCTTGAGACATCAACAAGGAAAAGTACTTTCCATATGAGGACCGGTGAACAAGTTAGGACCGAAATCATGGTCCCAATACGGAAAACCATTGCATCTAATAGACAATATCTAATTTGCACCCATGGTGGGGAAATCTATCAAAATTAGATTGGTGTCAAAAAGGAGGGATTTTTTAAATTGACTGTGTGTCGGTTTTAAAAGTGCTCCCCCTCTGGTCAACATATGTAAGAACAAGTGTGTGTAAGAAATTAAAATGCGCCCCCTTTGGCCAAAATTCATTAAAAAAATATAAATAAATATGTATATAGAGACATACTGTAATAACTTGAAGTAAATAATGAAGATTAAAAAAACAATAACAAACCAAAAATTTAAATAAATAAAAAATTAACTAAAAGCAGTCTTTTTCCAACAATGTGTCGATTTTTTTCTCATAAAATTGGGGAAAATTTCTGTTATTCTTTCAGTTTCTGTAGTATTGCAATATTTTCTCGTAAAATGATTACTTTTTCATGTAAAATTATTACTTTTTAATGCAAAATGGTGATATTTGTCATATAAAATTCTGACTTTTATCACAATATTGCCACTTTTTTTGTTGTTCTTGTAAAATAAAGTTAAAGTAACACTGATGGTCACACAAACACTAGGTGTGGTAAAATAACTCTCTGCATTTGACCCATCCCCTTGTTCCACCCCTTGGGAGGTGAGGGGAACAGTGAGCAGCAGTGGTGGCCACGCTTGGGAATCATTTTGGTGATTTAACCATTTTTATAGTGACATTTAGGACTTTTCTCATAATTTTGCCAAGCACAATTCCGATTATTATTATAATATTGCCAACATTTTAAAGTTTTCTTATAAAATTGTGACTTTTGTCGAGTAAAATTTTTACTCTTTTAATAAAATTGAAAAAATTGTAAGCTTTTCCTGTATAATTGCGACTGTTGAGTAAAATTCCAACTTGTATCATAATATTTCAATTATTGTATAATATTGTTCAGTTTTTCTTGTAAAATTTTGACTTGCGTTGAGTAAAATGACGACTTTTATTGTAATACTGCCAAAATTCTAAGTTTCTTTTGTGAAATTGTGACCTTTTTCTTGTAAAATTGTGACCTTTTTCTTGTGAAATTCCAACTTGTTTTTCACAACAAGCTTTTTTATATTTGCATAGTATGTATATATTATTAATGTTGTAAATACAAATCTTTATATATCTAGAAAGGGTGGTCCATAAAGAGGTAGGCCTTTTTTTCGAAGGTCTTAAGAAGGTGATAAATACAAGAATTTGTGTGTGTGTGTGTGTGTGTGTGTGTGTGTGTGTGTGTGTGTGTGTGTGTGTGTGTGTGTGTGTGTGTGTGTGTGTGTGTGTGTGTGTGTGTGTGTGTGTCTTGACAGGCCCTCCACCAAAATGGCGTCTGAGGATTATACACTGGCTGGGACGGAATAAACAGTCGCTGTGCGTGCGCAGGTTTGATAAATTATTTACATGGCCGACGGAGTGGCGCTGACACTGTTTATGGCTGCGCCGCCTCTTTATTAGCGCTTCAAAGATGATTTATGTGTTATGGCCGCGGTGAGTTTCACCGACTATCGGTCCTTAAGTGCTGCTGGCTCGTTTGGGAGGCAGACACACGGAGAGAGGAGCGACGTCACGTAAGTGGAAACACTTGTCAGGAGAGCCGTTAAAGCAGTTGTTCGCTCTTACATCACTTGTGTACCAGTTCGGAGGGTGACAATCGGCCAAAATTTGGTTATCAAAATTTGTAAAATAAAGTAATAGAGAGGGTTATTTGGAATGTGCGGATATTTTTGCTCTAATATCGATTCTTAAATCACTCCATCGATACGTTTTATATTTTTCCACCAAGGGCCACAAACTGAAAAGTCAAAGAACACGGCGGCCATATTGATTTTTTTTAAATGCTAAAAAGAGATATTGTGTCAGCTTTGTATGATTGGTGACAAAGTTTTCAAAAAAAGTTAAACATTTCAGCTTTTTCTCATTACATAATGGTTTATTTGCTCTTTTTTTACATTTTGTACTGTTGTTTTGTTCCCATGTAAGAATAGAATACAAATATAAATAATACGATTGTGTAACTGAATAAGTGTGTCAAAAATGATGCATGCACAAAAGTATTGATTACATATTCAACATTGTTTATTATAGTTGTTGTACTTTTTCTAATTAATTCATAAGTTAGTAATATTTTATTTGTTAAATAACTAATTAAACTTTGTTCATATTTTAAGTCTATTTTATTGTTATTTTAAGAGTTTTGAATATTTTAGATCAGTTTCTTTACACCAAGGGCCACTTACTAAAAAAGTCAAGTTTGATATATATACATATATGTATATATATATATATATACATACACAATTATGTTTAGGGATGATGTTTGATAAGAAATTATCGAGTTTGAGCCTATTATCGAATTCTCTTATCGAACCGATTCCTTATCGATTCTCTTATCGAATCCAGATAGGTTGTTGTATATGGAAAAAAAAACACAATATTTGGTTTAACAAAAGCTCACTTTTATTTTATAAAAAAATAAATAAATAAATAAATAAATATTGACTGTTGTTACCCCCCTAAAAATAAAATACAAAATAAATAAATATTGACTGTTGTTACCCAAAGTATACTAAGTGGGATTTTTCAGAAAAACAAATATATACAGTAACACAAAAACAACCTGTCTCTGTGATCACTATAGGTGTATAAATAATAATATAGTGTTAAATAAAACCAGTCCCTTGGGCACGAAACTAAAAATAATACAGCTCTCCAAAAAGTGCACTTCTGCTGCTATTGGAACATCCTTCTGGGGTCCATCAGTGTGGCCTCCCCCAGGAATGACTGCAAGTCGTTGTCCTGGAGGGAAAATGAGGGACAGACACAGCATAGAATTAGGGGGGAAATTAGCTGAATGTGAAGACAAGGGTGTCTGTTATTAAGTCTTTAGCATGAGTATGTGGAATTAAATGATGGAATGTATTAAGTAATGAAGTTAAACATTGTACTGATATGATCCACTTTAAGAGGTTGTTCAAATTAATAGTGCTTACAAAGTACAGAGAATAATTATGAGAAATACTTTCAACCTTATTGAAAATAAGATATTCTTCATCTCAGTATATTAATTATGACTGAATTAATTAATTACATATTACAAAACTGTTGTATATACTAATTCACAGATGTTATTTTATTATAAAAAGGTCAGTAAATGATGTATATATTTGTAAACGCTCTGAAGTGGGAAAGGGGTAGGATTAAATAAGCTTTACTTCTTCCTACTCCTTTTCGGACATGATGTAAAGTGAAATGATATGAAACTGTGATGTGTTATGCTGTAAGTGTGTTCATGTACGAAATAAACTAAAGAAAGAAAGAAAGCACTAGTTTATTAGACAGACCTGCAAACTCTGGAGTGGTGTAGGCCAGTGGTCCCCAACCACCGGACCGATTGGTACCGGGCCGCACAAGAAATAAAAAAATAAATAAAATAAAATGTTTTTTTTGTTTGTTTTTTTATTAAATCAACATAAAAAACACAATATATACATTATATATCAATATAGATCAATACAGTCTGCAGGGATACAGTCCGTAAGCACACATGATTGTATTTCTTTATGTAAAAAAAAAATATTTATATATTATTTTTTATAAATACACCCCCCTACCCCCCCTCCCACCGGTCCGTGGGACACATTTTCAAGCGTTGACCGGTCCGCAGCTACAAAAAGGTTGGGGACCACTGGTGTAGGCTACAAGATAACGTTAACGTTATCAGACACATACAAAAAGGCTAGCGTTAACGTTACCGTTAGCCACTGACTATGCTTAGGTAACGTTAGTCTAGCTAACATTACTGCAGTCCTCGTTGACATAAGAGGTAACGTTATTTTAGCCTAAAGGCTACGAGTGAGCAGATATGGAAATTAAGCGGCAACAGTTAATGTTAGTTACTCACCAGCACTATCACTGGAATTGGCGCTGCAGGTTGAAGTAGAGGAAGAGGGGTTTGCTTCGTCATCTCTGTCCCTGCTTCTCCACGACACCTTTCTCTAACCTTCAGATTATGTACGGCCTGAACATGTTTCATCATGCTTGTTGTCCTTTCTCCCCTTACATGAGAGCGAAGCCTGGCAATAATTGCAGATAGCCGTTTCCTCGTCGTATTTTTTTGTAAAATGAAGCCATGTCTTGAGGCATTTTTTCCGGTCTATTTGCTTCTGTATCTGCCGCCTAATGACTGAGCTATGTCATTTCCTGGGACGTGTCACAGGGCATTTCCTGTGGGATGGGATTCAATCCCAGGGATTCGAATAAAGAACCAACTCTTTTTCTTTACTATAGTGGCCTCGATAACGGGAACCGGTTCTCAAAAAGGGATTCGATTATATATTTTTCCCCCTCCCTCAGGGGCGGAACTCGACAGGGTGGTTGCTGGTTGTTCCATCTCCATCAATGGGGTCCCTGCGGGTGGGGTGGGTAGTTCCCGTGGCCCTGTGCTGGGCGGTCCCGCGGCGGTCGGCTTGGGTGGGGTGGCCGGGGGCGGGCCGCGCCGTGCTCTCCGGGGGTGTGGGGGTGGGCTCGTGGGGGCCCGGTTGCTGGTGGGGCGGGGGCAGTCTTCCCGTCCGGTTGCTGGGAGTCTCTGGGTCCCCCGGGCGGGGCATCCCGACTTTATGCCCGTGTGGGGTGTGGTCTCTCGCTGGCTTGAAGTCTGGTTGTCTCCTGCTTCTCTCGTGCCTTGTCCTCTGCCGGGTGCGTGTGTCTACCGCCTGCTGCTGGCTCTTACGGGCGGCACGGTGGGCCTGGCTCTGGGGTTCCTGTCGCTGGCCGGCCTGGCTGCGTGGGGCCGGTGGTCCCTGGTTCCCTGGGCACTACACCTGCTGTTTGTGGGTTGGGCTTTCTGGGTGGCTGGAGCCGTACTCTGGCTCTCACACACACTGGGAGTCAAATATATTGTACATACAAATACACATATACTCACATACATACCGTTATTCATACATACATACATAGATGCCTACGCTCCCACATACATACACAAATACAGTACATACCAACATACTCAAAGTTCGTACATCCACACGCACATTCACTGTACAAACATACACATACACATACTGTACATATTTATTCACTGTACAAACATACATATACACATTCTGTACATATACAAGTACATATGCATACATACACTCATACACTTCATCAAACATATATTAACGTTGTTGCTCTAGGGGAAACTGGGTAACACATGGCACACTGACAAAGTTTAACCTATTGTTACTATAACAATCTACAAGGTTAATATAGGTTGCTTCTCTTTCTTCCCCTCCATTTTGCTGCATTCTTTTGTATCTAGTTATCATTACGTATATGTATTGTTGCATTTGAACAACTGTATTGTTGATAATAGAGGTAAATTATTTGTATTGTTCATTATCAATAGCGATATTTCTATTGGTATTTGTATTGCTCCATTTGTAGTGTAATAATGCTCATTGTCATTTCTGTATTATTATTTATTTCGCTAATTGCTTCTTTGCTATCACTTTTACCATCATATTTGTACATATCGTATTTGCTGATGTTGCTCTATTGTTGTTGTTGTTGTTATTGTTGTGTTTGCTGTTGTTGTTTTTGTCTCTATGTCTAATGCCCCTCTTGTCCCCACAATTCCCCCCTCTGTCTTCCTTTTTTTCTCTTTCTATCCCCTCCTGCTCCGGCCCGGCTGCATCAAATGATAATATAAATACATTTAATCAAGTCTACCCCCACCAAGGACTGTTTTCACTGCTGGACTCTAGAAAGAGGTTCCGCAGCCTCCGAAGCAGAACCTCCAGGTTCTGTAACAGCTTCTTCCCTCAGGCCGTAAGACTCTTGAACGCATCATAATTAAATTATCCCCTCAACTCCCCCCAAAATGGATTAACTCGCTGGAATAAAAAAGACAATATAACATACATCCATAAACGTGGACGCATGTGGAAAAGTGCAATATATTTATCTGTACAGTAATCTATTTATTTAATTATATATATTTATTTAGTTTATATATATATTTATATATTATTTATACATATTTATTTATTTATTTATATATGCACCTTATTGCTTTTTTATCCTGCACTACCATGAGTTTATGTAACGGAATTTCGTTCTTATCTGTGCTGTAAAGTTCAAATTTGAATGACAATAAAAAGGAAGTCTAAGTCTAAGTCTAAAAAGGAAGTCTAAGTCTAATACAAATAAGGCAACAAGAGAAGTATCCTACACTTCTCTTTTGTAAAGTAAATCTGAACAGCTGATATGGGCATCTACATCAACTACAGGTATATGATTTGCCTAAAAAGCTGGACAGGACAACAAAAAAAAAGGGATTCGAGTCCAGGGAATCGGTTCTTTTCTTATCGAATGGTTCTTTTCTTATCGAACAACCGGGAGAACCGGTTTCGAACATCATCCCTACTTATGTTATTATTATTCAAACATTTTTTATACATATTTATATATAAATACTTATACATTCATCCATATATACATATATATATATATATATATATAAATATATAAACAGAAACACTTTTTTTGTAGGTGACTAAATATTATATATATATATATATATATATATATATATATATATATATATATATATATATATATATATATATATATATATATATATATATATATATATATATATATATATATATATATATATATATATATATATATATATATATATATATATATATACAGTATATATATATATATACAGTATATATATATATATATATATATATATATATACAGTATATATATATATATATATATATATATATATATATATATATATATATATATATATATATATATATATATATATATATATATATATATATATATATACAGGTAAAAGCCAGTAAATTAGAATATTTTGAAAAACTTGATTTATTTCAGTAATTGCATTCAAAAGGTGTAACTTGTACATTATATTTATTCATTGCACACAGACTGATGCATTCAAATGTTTATTTCATTTAATTTTGATGATTTGAAGTGGCAACAAATGAAAATCCAAAATTCCGTGTGTCACAAAATTAGAATATTACTTAAGGCTAATACAAAAAAGGGATTTTTAGAAATGTTGGCCAACTGAAAAGTATGAAAATGAAAAATATGAGCATGTACAATACTCAATACTTGGTTGGAGCTCCTTTTGCCTCAATTACTGCGTTAATGCGGCGTGGCATGGAGTCGATGAGTTTCTGGCACTGCTCAGGTGTTATGAGAGCCCAGGTTGCTCTGATAGTGGCCTTCAACTCTTCTGCGTTTTTGGGTCTGGCATTCTGCATCTTCCTTTTCACAATACCCCACAGATTTTCTATGGGGCTAAGGTCAGGGGAGTTGGCGGGCCAATTTAGAACAGAAATACCATGGTCCGTAAACCAGGCACGGGTAGATTTTGCGCTGTGTGCAGGCGCCAAGTCCTGTTGGAACTTGAAATCTCCATCTCCATAGAGCAGGTCAGCAGCAGGAAGCATGAAGTGCTCTAAAACTTGCTGGTAGACGGCTGCGTTGACCCTGGATCTCAGGAAACAGAGTGGACCGACACCAGCAGATGAAATGGCACCCCCAACCATTACAAAGCCATTCAACGTTAAGCACTTCCTGTTTAGGATTCTCATGTTGGCAGTTCACCATTAAAGACGTGTTTGGAAAGCAACCGAGTGTTTCCTTAAACCGCCGCATTGGTGACATCTGCAACTGCCACAACACATTCATTATCATAATTGAAATATTACAATTATGATAAAAAACAAAACAATTATCAACATGACACCATTGAGCCGAATTAAAGGTAACATAACTACACATTTAACCAAGGTGAAAATAGTAGATTTAAGCATAAGATAAAATAGAACAATGTGGTAACACACATTTTTACAATGGAGTTCAGGGTGCACATCATGCCGTCAACAAATAGCGAGCGCTGCACAGAACTTTAACTTCAAAGATGATGGCCCTGTTGACTTAAGTCTTTGCGTCTTGCCGTTTTATTACTTTACAATGATAGAAGGTCTTGTGCGTTGCTACACCATGAGTCTGCCGCCAGCCACAACAGGAGCAGCGGATTGCTGATTGGAGTAGCAGCAACCAATTCAGAAGGCGATTAAAGTCAGCTGACATGTCATCTTTAAAAACAATGTCTGTTATATGTGTTTTATGTTGCACGATTGCACCAAGAAAAATTCCTAGTTTGTGAACCCGTTCTCAAACAATGGCAATAAAACGATTCTGATTCTGATTCTGATTCTGATGTGTGACGTGGGTTACACTGGAATTGATATTGCGACATCCAGTGAACAAATTCAGAACAACAGTTTCTTTCACAAAAAATGTGCAGCTTATATTTATATTTAGCAAACTCATCTTTAGGTACAGTATAATTTTGATATAACAAACATAATTGGTTGTTTAACAGGGTTCGTAAAAAGAAACATTTGTATAGTCTCTCCATAGGAAACTATTTCCATATGAATTTTTTAATTTTTATTTTTTGTCCTTTCCAGCTTCTCAGGCAAATCATATAGTTGATGTAGATGCCCATATCGGCTGTTCAGATTTACTTTACAAAAGACAAGTGTAGGATACTTCTCTTGTTGCCTTATCTGTATTTGTCTTTATTAAATGTATTTATATTATCATTTGGTGCAGCCGGGCCGGAGCAGGAGGGGATAGAAAGAGAAAAAAAGGAAGACAGAGGGGGAAATTGTGGGGACAAGAGGGGTATAAGACAGACAGACAAAAATAACAACAGCAACCACAACAATAACAACAACAACAACAATAGAGCAACATCAGCAAATACGACATGCACAAATATGATGGTAAAAGTGATAGCAAATAAGCAGTTAGCGAAAATAAAAAATAATACAGAAATGACAATGAGCATTATTACACTACAAATGGAGCAATACAAATACCAATAGAAATAGCGCTATTGATAATGAATACCCATAACTTATTAAGATTAAAGATTAAAGTACCAATGATTGTCACACACACACTAGATGTGGTGAAATTTGTCCTCTGCATTTGACCCATCCCCTTGGGGAGCAGTGGGCAGCAGCAGCGCCGCGCCCGGGAATCATTTTGGTGATTTAACCCTTTACCTCTTATTATCAACAATACAGTTGTTCAAATGCAACAATACATATACGTAATGATAACTAGGGATACGAAAGAATGCAGAAAAATGGAGGGGAAGAAAGAGAAGCAACCTATATTAACCTTGTATATTGTTATAGTAACAATAGGTTAAGCTTTGTCAGTGTGCCATGTGTTACCCATTTTACCCTAGGGCAACAACGTTAGTATATGTTTGATGAAACGTGATTATGTGCAGGAGTGTATGTATGTATGTGTACTTGTATATGTACAGTATGTGTGTATGTGTTCGTACAGTGAATGTATATGTACAGTATGTGTATGTTTGTACAGTGAATGTACGTGTGGATGTACAAACTTTGAGTATGTAGGTATGCACTGTATTTGTGTATGTATGTGGGAGCGTAGGTACTTAAGTATGTATGTATGTATTTATGTATGTATGTGAGTATATGTGTATTTGTATGTACAATATATTTGACTCCCAGTGTGTGTGGGAGCCAGAGTACGGCCCCAGCCACCCAGAGAGCCCAACCCACAAACAGCAGGTGTGGCGCCCAGGGAACCAGGGACCAACGGCCCCACACAGCCAGGCCGGCCAGCGACAGGAACCCTAGAGCCAGGCCCACCGTGCCGCCCGTAAGAGCCAGCAGCAGGCCGCAGACAGACGCACTCGGCAGAAGACAAGGCACGAGAGAATCAGGGGACAGCCAGACCTCAAGCCAGCGAGAGACCACACCCCACACGGGTAGAAAGGCGGGACGCCCCGCCCGGGGGGCCCAGAGACTCCCCGCAACCGGACGGGAAGACCGCCCCTGCCCCACCAGCAACCGGGCCCCCCCCGAGCGCACCCCTCACCCCCGGAGAGCGCGGCGCGGCCCGCCCCCGGCCACCCCACCCAAGTCGGCCGCCGCGGGGCCGCCCAGCACAGGGCCACGGGAACCACCACCCCACCCGCAGGGACCCCTGTCGATTTATATATGTGTATATATACAGTATATATATATGGAGACAAGATGGCGGCGCATGGCTATGGAGCGGCTCGCTAACGCTCTTGGGAGTGTAGAGCGATTTGGCAAAAAACACCCGTCATTTCTGTCAATTTCATGGCTGGCTCAAAGCGTGAACACTCTGTGATCACATACGACCGACAGACAATTCTGGATGTGGATGGATCGGGTCGTTATAGACTGAAAGATGCATGTACGGTGGACCTCCTCGCTAGCATGGGAATACTTCGCGGGCTACATCGAGCGGCCTTTGTAGCAGCGGAGTCAAGTGCTAGCGGTGACCGCCAATGGAGACGACGTAAGCGGTGCGAGCGGAAGCAGAAGCGGGGATGCCGAGCGGGGCTAACAACAAAGAGAAAAGCTAACCAAAGAAGCGTGGAGTCTCCGGGTAAGAAGCCATTTAAACTAGAACTAGCCGGCGCCAGGCTGGATAATCCCTGCACACATAGCAATTCTCTTAGAATAAAACACAACTCACATAATGTTTTTTCTTTTGTGACCGTGTCAGAGGCAGTCATACATTATACTGAGGTAGCTAACTATGATGCGTTCAGTTTATCGCAACATCAAGCAAACAATCTGAATATCCCCGTCGTATCAATTCCTGGATATGGTCGAAACTATTTAAAGTGCACTACGCATAATAAACGCAACATTATTAATATTGCTACTTCGGATAATTTCAACAAACAATCCTCAAAACAGCCCACTACCTATAATAAGGGCTTTTTCAACATAAGATCATTATCTTCCAAAACGTTATTAGTTAATGAAGTCATTAGAGACAACAAACTTGACGTCGTTGGTCTCGCCGAGACCTGGCTCAAACCAGACGATTTTTTTGCGCTAAATGAGGCATCTCCTCCTAACTATACCAATACACATGTTGCCCGACCTCTTAAAAGGGGAGGGGGTGTCGCACTAATATAAAATGAAAACTATAATCTTACACCTAACCTAAATAATAAATATAACTCGTTTGAGGTGCTCACTTTGAGGTTTGTCACACCGCTGCCTCTCCACCTGGCTGTTATCTACCGCCCCCCTGGGCCCTATTCGGACTTCATCAGTGAATTCTCAGAGTTTGTTGCTGATCTAGTGACGCACGCCGACAATATAATCATAATGGGGGACTTTAATATCCATATGAATACCCCATCGGACCCTCCATGCGTGGCGCTCCAGACTATAATTGATAGCTGTGGTCATACACAAATAATAAATGAACCCACGCATCGCAACGGTAATACTATAGATCTAGTGCTTGTCAGGGGTATCACCACCTCTAAAGTTACGATACTCCCGTACACTAAAGTAATGTCCGATCATTACCTTATAAAATTCGAAGTTCTGACTCATTGTCAACAAACTAATAATAATAATAATAACTACTATAGCAGCCGCAACATTAATGCTGCCACAACGACGACTCTTACTGACCTACTGCCTTCGGTAATGGCACCATTCCCAAATTATGTGGGCTCTATTGATAACCTCACTAACAACTTTAATGACGCCCTGCGCGACACCATTGATAGTGTAGCACTGCTAAAGCTAAAAAGGGCCCCTAAAAGGCGTACCCCATGGTTTACAGAAGAAACTAAAGCCCAGAAATTATCATGTAGAAAGCTGGAACGCAAATGGCGTGCGACTAAACTTGAGGTTTTCCATCAAGCATGGTGTGATAGTTTAATAATTTATAAACGCATGCTTACCTCAGCTAAAGCTAAATATTACTGAAATCTCATCCACCTCAACAAAAATGATCCTAAATTTCTGTTTAGTACAGTAGCATCGCTAACCCAACAAGGGACTCCTCCCAGTAGCTCCACCCACTCAGCAGATGACTTTATGAATTTCTTTAATAAGAAAATTGAAGTCGTTAGAAAAGAGATTAAAGACAATGCATCTCAGCTACAACTGGGTTCTATTAACACAAATACGACTGTATATACGACGGATACCGCCCTCCAAAATAGCTTCTCTCTCTTTGATGAAATAACATTGGAGGAATTGTCAAAATGTGTAAATGGGACAAAACAAACAACATGTTTACTTGACCCAATTCCTGGGAAACTTATCAAGGAGCTTTTTGTATTATTAGGTCCATCAGTGTTAAATATTATAAACTTATCACTTTCCTCTGGCACTGTTCCCCTAGCATTCACAAAAGCGGTTATTCATCCTCTACTCAAAAGACCTAACCTCGATCCTGATCTCTTGGTAAACTACCGGCCGGTGTCCCACCGTCCATTTATCTCGAAAATCCTCGAAAAATTGTCGCACAGCAGCTAAATGAACACTTAGCGTCTAACAATCTCTGTGAACCTTTTCAACCCGGTTTCAGGGCAAATCACTCTACGGCAGGGGTGGGCAATTAATTTTTACCGGGGGCCGCATGAGCAACCCGAGCACTGCTGGAGGGCCACACTGACAATATTTCAATTAAATTTTGCTCAAATTATTTTTGATATACCGTAAGATAGATAATAATAATAATAATATTTTCATTTAACCTAACTTATCTTTATACAAAAGCAGATGGCTTTTGATGGTTTTGTTTTTAACACTTTCTTACACAACACTTCCTGATGTATATTACAATACAAAAATGTCAATTTCTGTCACTTTATCCTGCATCCTCTTTGTTGTAGAACCTTTATTTAACCAGATAAGAAAACGTTGTGAACGTAGCACGCCTGTAAGGTGATTGGCGAAGAAGGTGTAAGCGTTGCTGTTGCGGAAATGAGGAGTGAGGATTGGTTTTCCTTTGGAAAGAACGAGATAAGTTGAGCTGTGTTAGTATAGCATGCTCAATAAAAGTTTAAAAAGTGCATCAGACTTGGTGTGCACTTCTTCTGGACGCTACAATTGATGTCACAAGTGGGATGAAATGCCTCCCAGTTCGCCTTGCCATCAAACCTGGGAGTCTTCATTGAGGGCGGAATTCCCCCCGTGGCAAGCAGCGTGGCTGCACCTGTAAACGCGCTCTCTCTCTCTCTCTCTTTGCGGCGAGCTCCTCACGTGGCACGTACCTCCCGATGACGTAGCACACAAACAGTGCAGTATGCGCAAAGTTTTACTTCTGCCACCAATTGTAGAGTCCAGAAGAAGTGCACATCAAGTCTGACGCTCTTTTTAAACTTTTATTGAGCAAGCTATACTAACACAGCTCAACATATCTCGTTCCTTCCACACGCACGTCTCCTCACTCCTCATTTACGCAACTCAAGAAGACAACATCTTACTTCAGCAGGTCGTTACACTATATTCTTTAAACACAGCAACGTGTGTACCACAAATAAGCACACAGCTTTACCTTTACTTGGCAGTCCATGTCTTGTTGAAAACACGCCATTCATCATCAACTTTTCTCTTTTTAGCGTCTCGGGGATAACCGGGCATCACTTGTCGCTGTGCGCCTTCCCTCACAGGACATACGCACATATAACACTTTTCAAAATAAAAGCAGCACAGTTGTATTGCACGCACGACAAAGATGTTTTTTAAAATTGATTTTGTAATTTGAGATTGCCGCTGCGCGCACGAGCATACGTCCACACGGAAGTAATACAAATAACGCTTTTCAAAACAAAAGCAGCACCGTTGTATTGCACACTCGAAATAGATGCTTTTTAAAATGTATTTTGTAATTTATAATTGGCCTCACGCGGGCCGGACAGGGACGTACAAAGGGCCGGATGCGGCCCGCGGGCCGCACAATGCCCAGGTCTGCTCTACGGAGACAGCCCTCGCAAAAATGACTAATGATCTATTGCTAACGATGGATTCTGATGCTTCATCTATGTTGCTGCTTCTTGATCTTAGCGCCGCCTTCGATACTGTTGATCATAATATTTTATTACAGCGTATCAAAACGCGTATTGGGATGACAGACTTAGCCTTGTCTTGGTTTAACTCTTATCTTACTGACTGGATGCAGTGTGTCTCCCATAACAATGTGACCTCGGACTATGTTAAGGTAACGTGCGGAGTTCCCCAGGGTTCGGTTCTTGGCCCTGCACTATTTAGTATTTACATGCTGCCGCTAGGTGACATCATACGCAAATACGGTGTTAGCTTTCACTGTTATGCTGATGACACCCAACTCTACATGCCCCTAAAGCTGACCAACACGCCGGATTGTAGTCAGCTGGAGGCGTTTCTTAATGAAATTAAACAATGGATGTCCGCTAACTTTTTGCAACTCAACGCTAAGAAAACGGAAATGCTGATTATCGGTCCTGCTCAACACCGACATATATTTAATAATACCACCTTAACATTTGACAACCAAACAATTAAACAAGGCGACTCGGTAAAGAATCTGGGTATTATCTTCGACCCAACTCTCTCGTTTGAGTCACACATTAAGAGTGTTACTAAAACGGCCTTCTTTCATCTCCGTAATATCGCTAAAATTTGTTCCATTTTGTCCACAAGCGATGCTGAGATCATTATCCATGCGTTCGTTACATCTCGTCTCGATTACTGTAACGTTTTATTTTCGGGCCTCCCTATGTCTAGCATTAAAAGATTATAGATGGTACAAAATGCGGCTGCTAGACTTTTGACAAAAACAAGAAAGTTTGATCATATTACGCCTATACTGGCTCACTTGCACTGGCTTCCTGTGCACCTAAGATGCGACTTTAAGGTTTTACTACTTACGTATAAAATACTACACGGTCAAGCTCCTGCCTATCTTGACGATTGTATTGTACCATATGTCCCGGCAAGAAATCTGCGTTCAAAGAACTCCGGCTTATTAGTGATTCCCAGAGCCCAAAAAAAGTCTGCGGGGTTTAGAGCGTTTTCTATTCGGGCTCCAATACTATGGAATGCCCTCCCGGTAAAAGTTAGAGATGCTACCTCAGTAGAAGCATTTAAGTCTCATCTTAAAACTCATTTGTATACTCTAGCCTTTAAATAGACTCCCTTTTTAGACCAGTTGATCTGCCGTTTCTATTATTTTCTTTTCTACTCTGCTCTCAACCCGGGGTGGACCGCTAGCCTGTCCATCAGATGGGGACATCTCTACGCTGCTGACCCGTCTCCGCTCGGGATGGTTCCTGCTGGCCCCACTATGGACTGGACTTTCGCTGATGTGTTGGACTTTCACAATATTATGTCAGACCCACTCGACATCCATTGCTTTCGGTCTCCCCTAGAGGGGGGGGGGGGGGGGGGGGTTACCCACATATGCGGTCCTCTCCAAGGTTTCTCATAGTCATTCACATTGACGTCCCACTGGGGTGAGTTTTCCTTGCCCGTATGTGGGCTCTGTACCGAGGATGTCGTTGTGGCTTGTACAGCCCTTTGAGACACTTGTGATTTAGGGCTATATAAATAAACATTGATTGATTGATATATATATATATATATATATATATATATATATATATATATATATATATATATATATATATATATATATATATATATATATATATATATATATATATATATATATATATATACACACATACACATACACAAACATACATATATACTTATACACAAATATACACATACATATATACATGTATATATACATACATATATATACACATATATACATACACATATATACATACATATATATATATACATACACATCAAGTCCCAGCACCCACTGCCCACTGAGAACCAGCCAATCCCCTCCCAAATGGGCTCTGGCCTCAACAAAAGTCCATATTTTAGTGAAGGTTTGTACACTTTGAGGAAAGTCCATTCTCATCACAATTAAAACTTGCAACAGTACGAAGCCGGCTTCGTAAATCATTTCAATAGGAGCAAGCGCAAAATTGCTGGCAGCGAGACACAAAAATGAATGACTGAAGCATATTTGGCGTGATCTAAAAGTTGGTAAACCAAAAAGTTTGCAAATAGAGAAGCTTTTATTAAACAAAACCAGTTTTCTTTTAAGTAATACAGAAATTGATCAGTGTATCTATTTTATGGAGGAATGCAGTTAATCACAGAACTGGCACCCAATGCTGAATCGAGAATCGTTTTAAATCAAGAATCGATTCTGAATCAAATTGTTACCCACAAGAATCGGATAGAATGGTGCGGTGCCCAAAGATTCACAGCCTTAGAGAGTAGTATTCAAATTTGCGAGGTACTGAATGCCATATCCGTCAACATTAGCTTTTAAAAATAAGGAAAATATCCTGGAAAATATTGGAAGCAAATTTAAAAGAAACAAAACGACAAAAATTAATAAATGGGTTATACTTGTATAGCGCTTTTCTACCTTCAAGGGGTCAAAGCGCTTTGACAGTATTTCCACATTTACCCATTCACACACACATTCACACACTGATGGCGGGAGCTGCCATGCAAGGCGCTAACCAGCAGCCATCAGAGGCAAAGGGTGAAGTGTCTTGCCCAAGGACACAACGGACGTGACTAGGAAGGTAGAAGGTGGGAATTGAACCCCAGTAACCAGCAACACTCCGATTGCTGGCACAGCCACTCTACCAACTTCGCCACGGCGTCTCATTTTTATCATTATAAAAATAAAAGTGTTTCAACTTTTTTCACTGAGTACCACCTCAGAAAAAAACATGGCTCTTCGAGTACCACCATAATAACCAACATTATATAATATAATATAACACGTTTCAATCGGAAACAATTTAAAAACAAGTGCAATGCCCAAAATAACTGGTTTCTCGATCCTTTAAAACTGAAATTCCGCTGCAGTAATCAGTTCAGTTAGCCTCAGATCCTTCTGTATGTCATTCCAAGACCAGGGAGCAGCATGTCTGAAGGCTTTTACACCTCTTTGGATAGCCGGACCTTTTCGGGCCGCCGAGACCTTCTGGGTTCAGGTCTTTTTGACAAAACCCTGGGGCCTTCAGGGGTTGAGTCCTATTTGGGTGAACTAGACCGTGGACCTATTTGTGTAAAAGGCGCCCATTCCAGTGCAATAGTGCCCTGAAAGTCTGAGCCCCGTTTTAGAATGACCCCAATCGCATGTGGGGTTAGAAAGTACTTTGTATTTTGTGATTGTGTTGTTCTTATAGCCACACCTGTGTGTTTATTTCTGTACCTGACGGTTTCGGACACAACTGTTGCCTTCCTCAGATGTTGTCACTTGATGTTGATGTGACTGGTCAACTGATTTAAACAGTTTTTGGTGCTGTCTTCCTGCTGGTAGTAGCAGGCTGACAGCGCCATCTGCAATCCGACCTTTTCAGGACTGTGTTCCAGGTGTGGGAAAGCTGGTACGCCCCCATAGTCTGGGCGGCACGCTTCTGGATCTCGATGGCTTCTCCGATCCAACGATGGTGTTTATTGCTCTCATTGCCGATGACATGTGCGTTGTCCCAATCCATTAAGTGGTTCTCCCTCTAGCAGTGGTCTGATATGGCAGACTTCTGGTCTGATATGAACCGGAACAAGGGAGCGTACCAACTTTCCCACGCCTGGGACACAGTCCTGAAGAGGTGGGACTGCAGATGGCGCTGTCAGCCTGATACTACAAGCAGGAAGACAGCGCCTAAAACTGTTTAAATCAGCTGACCAGACACGTCACAGCAACATGACGTGACAACCTCTGAGGAAGGCAACAGTTGTGGCCGAAACCGTCAGGTACGAAACTTAACACAATCGCATCATTTTTTGAAGACCTAATGATCCTTTTTGGAATACTTTGTATTTTTCCCAACCATGTTTTCTAAGTATCAACGAGAATCAAACTGTGCCCATTTTAACCCTGCAGTGTTCGGGAATGTCCCATTTGCAGGTAGAGCAGTCCAAAACCTGTGTCCTGTTTGGGTAAATGTCGGACCTTTTGATGCACCGGTCCCTTTTTAGTGTTCAGTCTTTTTGTCCCAACCTTGAGAGTTCAGTCCTATTTGGTGGAGCATGATACCTTTAAGGGGGCTGACGGCCCTTTTGGCGAAACCTGGGCACTTTCGGGGCCAAGGTCCTATTTGGCAAAGTCTGAGGCCGCCAATCCTGTTGGGGCCAATTACAGTCCGAGCCTCATTCCATAAACGCCTCAACCCTTGCTCAGACGTTGTTTCCCCTACCCGTCTGTGGAAGTCGACTTTCTCTGATTGGATTCAAGGTTTTAGCAGTATTGTGGCAGCTATGTGTTAAAACATACAAATGCGAAATTGTACTGAAAAAAAATGTAATCAATCAAAGGTAAACAGAAAAGAAGAAAGTCCTAACCCGGACCCCTGAGGTTTACCATGGATGAAAGCAATTCTTATCAGAGAACAGAAGTTCTCATCTACTCGAACATCTTCTAACAACATTTTGTATTCATCTGAAGATACACAAACATTGCACCGCGGCAGAACTGAGCTGCAACGCGTCTCGGGTGTCTTAGTCCTCCATTGCATCATTTTCCCTGCGGCATATCCCAACGTGTCCCAGATATCCGTCTCCCGCCGCAGACAGGCGTGTCACAGTCTAATTTACATAGCAGCAGCACAAGACACCCAGCGGTACCACAACACTACACAACCGCTCAATATTTTATAGCCACATGAAATGTACCCAATGTGTGCGCGGCATCTGCCATCTTTGTGGCTTCGCAGCCCCATCCCCACCCAACCCCCCACACCCCAGGAGGCCTGTTTGATTTGTAATTGGGAAGTGTGCTGAATTAATCAGCAGTTTATTCACGTTTTAATTGAAATAACGGGTTCAGAACGTATAGGAAACGCAGAGAAAACAGCTCCACTGAACCGTTCTTCTGTTTCCTGTGTTCAAACTAAAAGCCCTGTGAGATTGTCACACGTGGAAAACGTCAGGAATCCCATTCTGCTCATGAGGAGAGCTGTGTTGTGTGATGGAAACTCTATATGACAATTCCGTCGGTGATTCATTGTTTTTCTCCTGTGTCGTATCATTTTCTCCATCAGTGACAAATGTGTTACTACAACTGTGAATTGGGTTGTATAATAGTCCAGAAACCATGTGTCACATTTTGATGATTTCTGAGGAAGCCACCTTCACAGGCCACGGAACCCAGCTGGTTAGGTTCAGAGCACATCCCAGGAACTAATGCTGATACCTAAAAAATGCTTAATAACTAGCTATATTATTAGTAGGGGGATAAAAGTTAACACGATAATAATGTGTTAACTATGAGTTCCTTTAAAGGCGCTAATCATTTTAGCGTGCAATAAACCTTTTGACCATCGGTCCATTCTGTAGCGTGGGTTACTGTTGTGATGAAAAACATTTATGTATCCTCGCGTATGCCATAACAAACTGCAGTATTACTGTGAAAAGCACATCCTGACCAGAGAATGACCTTGTCCACATTGACTCACTGTGAAAGTATCTCTTCTCCCTTCTTGTTGCTGATTTAACAGTGCACCGTTGTCCAAACGGTTGTGTCATATGCTCCTCCAATACACTGTTGAGCCACAAGTTTCAAAATAGCTAGCAGAAACGCACAAAAAAACAGGGACATCATGGTAATCCCATCTTCAGAACCATGGCAAGCCGTTCTCATGACGAGACAAGACCATTTCATCTTCGATCGCAGTGAGACGACAGTAATTGGAGCAAACGCATGCTGGCGCGCTTTAACGCTTGCAGAGAGAAGGAGCTTCACGGCTGTGTTTACATTACAGTTGCGTGCACCATGTACATTATTTCTCTAACTGCCTTAGTAAGATGGAATAAAAGCTCAGCAGAAAAGAAAGACAGTCGTCAGAAAGTCTACAGTCACTTTTTTATCAGAGATTTTCACATCATCAAATAATGTCAAGACAACTTCTTATATCAATTACACACTTCCGGCTTCAAAATGAAAAATCGTCTTACATCACTATCAGGCCTTGTCAAAGATGTTTTGTAATTTAACAGGGATATTTCTACCTAAAAAAAATATTTCTGGCAGCTTGAAATAAAGTGTATATTCTCTTATGACCTGATTTCAATTTGATTCATAGTCCACAATTACAGAATCTTTAGCAAGCTGAATATCACCTTTTGTTAATAAACAGAGAAGGTTAAGACATTGTCATGCAGAGATATGAATACTATTAACTTGTACAACAACACATATTGTACGGAAAATCAGAACCTTTAATTCAGGTAGAAATATCACAGATTACATGACCAAACATATTTGACAATCAAAGCATGATCGTAACAATCAGCATTTTGTGTTACTAATGTGTGAAACTCGCAGAGGTGTGGACTCGAGTCACATGACTTGGACTCGAGTCAGACTCGAGTCATGAATTTGATGACTTTGGACTCGACTTGACAAAATGTAAAGAGACTTGCAACTCGACTTAGACTTTAACATCAATGACTTGTGACTTCACTTGGACTTGAGCCTTTTGACTTGACATGACTTGCTACTTTCCCCAAAACCCAAAGATTAAAAACTTATTTGGGAGCGCGCCGCTCCATATTTTTCCTTTTCTTCGTCTGTGTCTATCAGCGTGTTGTTCCTGTCAGCTGGTGTGCTCTCACTACAACAGCCAATCAAATTAGATCTACGTTGTTTTCATCCCACAGCTCTCATCCAATCAAATTGCAGGACAACCAATGAAGAAGAATTGTCAAACAATGCGGCAGTGAGAAACAATTATGCCAAAGTTAATTTCGTTCGGGTATTAAAACTACGACTCGGTCAACAAAAAACGAATAGCCCTATGCAAATCACGCGGTTCGAATATTACAGACGGAGACGTAACAACTTCCAACTTCGTTCGACATTTGAAGTTGCACAAAGAAGGGTAAGTTCTGAATGCAAGCTAACGTTTATTGGCTAAGTAACGTGACTTTTATTTGCTGTGTAGTTAAATCAGTGAGGCTGTAAACTCACTGCTAACGTTATAACCATAGACATCTTATAAGTAGACGCAGCATGGAGCGCTACTGCCTACAGGCGCAGACGAAACGCGGGGCCGCCATCTTGGAGTGGTGATCCCTAGTGCAATTCATTTGGCAGGAGCAATGAACTGTCAGCGCATTTAATTCATTTTACCTCACTGAATACCACTCATTTTCACGCGCTTTTTTTGTCATACGTGTAGCTATGATAAAGGACACATGTTTTGGCGTGTTTTATTATTCATAGATTGCTTAACAGTAATATAATATTCTTATACAGACGTCCGAGATCAAAACTGGGAATATAATCCCAGAGAAGGGGGAAAAAACGGTCAGCTATTTTTAAATTGAAGAAACAATATGATTAGGTTATATAAACATGCGTATATCCTACATAAACAATGTATGAATACATTAGATATCTATATATCTTATAGACTGTATCTCTGTTGCTGCAGCAGCAGAGAGTTTATTCTGTCTTGACACTTTGTATTGATATTTTCTATTACATTCTTCCCTTAAATGATAATGTTTACAGTGATTGTTATATATGTATTTTTTATGTATGTCGCTTTGGATAAAAGCGTCTGCCAAATACTTAAACATAAATAAACACCTGAAAGTCTTTATATCAGCTAAAACCACCAATCTGTTTCACTGGATTTAGAATAAAACCAAATGCTGTCTTACCCAACAATGTTAGTATTTGAATATTGTTACTTGAAGACTTATTCCTGGTTACAATTATACTGTTAAGAAAGTATTGTCTTATATTTTGCCTAAAATGAGAATGCATCATAATCAGGGGCGGCTGGTGAATTTTGTTTTAGGTGGGGCTGAAAGTTTGTAAACCAAACCCCTGTAGGGGGGTCATCCTCCCCCAGAAGATTTATTTGTGATTTTCACATACAAATATTGAAGATATTTGCTCCTTCTCAACTCTGTGGTAATATTATTTTCATAAAATACAACCAATAGTACGTTAATGTTAAATCTTACTTGTGAAAAGTAATCCCCCGATTCCTATTTTCAACAGTCCGCTCATTTGAGTAGGAAAACGCTGAACACCAGCCCGGCATCTTTGTTTTCTACCTGTCAACTGTCAGTTTAGGCTGTTCGCCGGCTCCTCATCACCACTTCAAGATGGCAGCCAAATTGCCAATGATGCGTCTAGTTATAAGTTGTCTATGGTTATAACGTCATTGCCAACACGGCAATATGTTGCATCCACTGCAGTTCGCTACCTTATTCATACTTTTTCTCAAGTGATTTTTTTAAGCAGGGTTGCATGAGGTACCTACACATAACGTTGCGTTAGTCAATGTATCGCACACAGTAACGTAACGTTAGACGGCGTTCAGCAGCACCGCATATTTTAGCCACCTACAAAAAGACAAACATAGTAAAATAAAGGTCAGTTAAAATGTATACTATATTAAAAATATATGTACATATTGCATAGGGCCCTGACATCTAAAAAGTACAACTCTGTTCATTATTTTGTTCACGTATTTGTTATGTTTTTCATGTGTACGCACACATAAACACACATACCGTATGAGATGAGATCAATGAGATAAGATAAGAACATGATAGAAACCGCTGTGGAACTAGTTACAATGCAATATGCCATGGAAATACAATGTTAACACTTTTGTACAAATAAGTACAGTTGCACTTTCAAATGGGTTTACTCTGTAAAGGAATGAGTTAAATGTTTAAAATAACTGGTTAATAGTGCTATTATGAAGTGCAATGTCAGCACTATTTTTTTTTCCTGCAATTTCAAATACACTTGTTTTAATAAATAAATACAGCGTTTTAAAAGCATACACAATCTGTGTAAATATATTAGTCTGTGGTTAAAAGGACTTGAAAGGACTCGAAACTCAAAATGCAGGACTTGGGACTTGACTTGAGACTTTCCAGTCTTGACTTTGGACTTGACTCGGGACTTGCCTGTCTTGACTCGGGACTTGACTCGAGACTTGAGGGCAAAGACTTGAGACTTACTTGTGACTTGCAAAGCAATGACTTGGTCCCACCTCTGGAAACTCGTACCTAAACATGGCAAGTAGCTCCTCCTCTGAATGCAAGTGCTCCTACAGCAGGAATACAAATTCTGTATTCCTACAAAATACACCGAGGCACTGCAGGTAATTTTTTTGTATACTCTTTAAAAGCATGTTTATGTCTATAGGGTTTTGAGCTTTAAAAAAAAACCATAAGGTTTAAAAAACATTTAATTAAAGCAAACTAATTGTCGAGTCATGGTAATAGAACATTTTAAATTATCTGTATAAGGTACACTTACGAATGATGAAAAATCATATTCATCTGAGATGAATCGCGATTAATTTTGAGTTAACTATGAACAAACTGCAATTAATCACAATTAAATATTTTAATCGTTTGACAGCCCTAATTATTAGACATAGACAAACACTCCACATTTCCACTATTGATATAATGATGTATACACACTTCATATTGAAATAAATGAATGTTGTCATATTTTAAGCGGTTGCGACAGTAGTGAAAGTGTTTGTGCGTAACGTATTTATGATGTATTGTTATAGTAGATCAATGAATGTAGGAAGAGGTGAGGGAGGAAGGGAGCATCTCTCGCTGTGTTGTTACTCTTTAAGACATATCCCAGGCTGCCCCTATGACAAATGAACACCATTCTAGAATGGCTGTTTGGTACTTGGCATCTCGCAGCGCTGGGAGTCTGGGGCCATCAGGTCTGAGACTCAGTCCCTAGCGCACGTGAGGCAAGGCACCTGGGGCCCATACTCTGCTTAGATGGAAAGGAGGAGCCATAAATCAGCCCACCTGGGGGGCAGCAGGTGGTTGTTTCCAACCGTCTCTTGCCCTCGATGGGGAAGACAGGGCAAGAGGCGTCTGGTTCACATACCTGGGGAGACAGAAGAGAGGCTGAGTCCTCTTTCTGGCCTGTGGTCCTGAAACCAAAGGGCTTTGAGAGGATTTGAAGAGAGGAACCACCCCAAAGAACCCACCTAGACTCTCATACAGCTAATGTGTATCAAGCTTGGAGTAAAACACTTATTTAGGTTGTGTAAAAAACTGTTACCTAACCATTGTTGCACCCCTTAGAAGGCCCCCCAAAAATATCAGTTTCTCAGCTTTGGTCCGTATGGGTTGTAGCGGTACTCAGGTGTAATACACTTTTCCACCACTTGTGGCAGTAATGACAATATCACACAAACAGAAGAAGTCTGGAGATAAAGGCTATGTTCAGACTG
>NC_084747.1:41706896-41714396 GCF_033978785.1 Entelurus aequoreus
AGATAGACCTGTTCAAAACTGTGTGGCAAAATTTCAGCCAGTTAACTTTTACATTTAACTGATTTGTCAAAGAGGGGGGAAAAATGCAGAAAATGACATAGGAGTTAGTACAAACAATAGCAATTCCAGCACTGGAGAAAGGACCGAGCCGTCTAAAGTCCTGGGCTTTATGTAAAAACGGTCGCCTTCCTCATATGCTTTTGTCCATCTTGCTGCGTAGCGTTAGCAGAGATCGAGACCGAAAGTTAACTTGGCGTATGTGTTGGACGCGCACACACACACATCAAGGGTTGGAGTTGGGGGTTAAATCACCAAAATGATTCCCGGGTGCGGCGCCGCTGCTGCCCACTGCTCCCCAAGGGGATGGGTCAAATGCAGAGGACAAATTTCACCACATCTAGTGTGTGTGTGACAATCATTGGTACTTTAATCTTAATCTTAATCTGTTCACTCTCCCTTTGTGTCATTCCTGGTACCTCTTGTCAGACTGACAAATCAAAGAATGTGGGGGCCATTTTGAAAGTTTTCACCTTCAAAACCAGTACAATATATGTACATATATATATATATATATATATATATATATATATATATATATATATATATATATATATATATATATATATATATATATATATATATATTTATTTTCCACAGAACTGGAAAATGCAATTTTGGTGTAAATGTTGTGTAAATGCTGAAGAGACTAAGCTGAATTGAAATGCTAACAGTTAGCACCCTGGCCAGACAGCCTCAAGTAGCAAAAAAATATGAGCAAAATTATCCAAAAAAGCTAGCTTACAGTAAGCATAAGTAAAATACCAAAATATACGACACTGACGTGTATACCTGCTAAATTAGCTAAATAATCTATCTTGCTAAAAGGTGAACTGTGACACGCATCAAGTACCAAAATATATTACTCTGAGGTGTGTACCTGACAATTTTGTTTCAAATGCTAACATTAGCAGGTAATGTTAGCATGCTTCAAGTGCCAAAATATGACTGAGGTGTTTACCTAAAAATTAGGTTAAAAAAAAAAAAAGATAGCATAATAATGTTAGCATGCTAACAGGTATAATTTGTCAGTAACAAAATATTGGACGCCGTGCTTACCTAAAAGATAGCATGCTAATTAGATAGACTTAATAATGAATAGTTCTCCTAAATACAATGTTAAGAAGAATTAAAGTACAAATAAAAATACATATTTTCCACTTTAGTCATATTTTTTGTGCTTAAGAAACCTCTCTATGACTTCAACTCCTTTTGATTGTCATTACTGCCACAAGTGGTGGAAAATGATTAAGAAATACTGCCGTGGTCCGCCTCTCTTCTCCTCTCTTGCCAAGTTGAGGACAACCGACAGACGCCATCACGTTTTCCACTAAAAGGTGAGTTTTACCGTCATCGCTTCTCAGAAACGCTGTCCCTTTTTGTCCTTGCGAAATGTGGCTGCTAATTTAGAAAGTTTCTTCTTCCTCGGCCTCGGCGCTCGTTTCGGTCCAATGCCTCTCGCATAAACGTGTCACTTGAGAGCGGAAGGAAGCGAGCGGCACAATTAGCCAGCAGCGAGCGTGTTTATCTGTCCGCCCAAAGACAGCAGAGAGGAAACGGTAGAAGTGATGCGCCGACGCCCCGTTCAGCTTCAAACAAGCTATTAAATCATTTCACGGAATTCAGCTCTCACTTACAAAAAGGTGTCCCATGCTTCTGCCCCATGCCTGCCAATTAGGAGGAGCGCTCCCCCTACCTCAGCATTTATTGGACCCATTCAGTATTGTGTTTTCCGCCATTAGTTTTCCATAACTAGCCCGCACAAAGACCAAATGCTCCATTTGGTGTGATTTGTTGCCCCGAATGACCGCTTCTTTGTCTGAGGCCAGCCTGGCTAAGAGCCGTTCAATGGGGCACCCCTGCTGTTTTATCAAGTCTGCTGGATCCGTAATGAAATAAGTGGGGGGAGGGGCGGTAGACGTGGCAAACCCACCTTATCTGGATCACTGAGGCGGGATACGGCTGCACCCTGCGTGCAGGAGGCGGACAATTTAAAGGCGACACAAATCAATGCAAAGTGATGGGGGCCGGGACGGGGGCGCCGGTCCTCGGGTGGTCACTTATGCAGGGAGAATGTTAACCAATTGCAACGTCTTTAAGGACTCGTAGAACTTTTTTGCAAGCTTCAAATAATTTTTTCCCCAGTTTTCCTTTCCCTAGGTATAACTTGTAGACCTAACTCATTTGTGTCTGTGTGGCCTTCACCGGCACTCCTCTGGGTGTTTTAGACCTAGTTTGAGGCCGGACTTCAAGTAGTAATTGAAGTGTTCTAGAGTTTACTGGTGCTCTTCGAAAAAATAAACCTATGGTGGGCTTGAATCCATCCATCAATACATTTTCTGCCTCTTTCTTCTTTAGTCCTTCGAGGCGAGTAGAGCCAACCGTGGCAACCAGGTCTCTCTATTTGGGTCTGTAGTGGGCAAAGAGTTGAGCTTGTGCCAGAGTCACGTGACAGGCTTTAAAGCAGCACTAAGTAACTTTGTAACCTTCATAAAATATTTCCATAACTTTTGGGATGATACATGGACTTACAACTACAAAACCCAAAACCAGTGAAGTTGGCACGTTGTGTAAATTGTAAATAAAAACAGAATACGATGATTTGCAAATCCGTTTCAACTTATATTCAATTGAATAGACTGCAAAGACAAGATACTTAAAGTTCGAACTGGTAAACTTTATTTTTTTCCTGAGGGTGTCTGTATCGCTCTCACTGGCACTTAGCCACTTTGAGGACTAAAAATTAAAAGACTATATACTGTATGTGCTGACTTGCTTTACAGGATACGTCACTCCCCCTTTCCCCGTTCTTTAAAAAGGCGGAAGTCGATGCAAACGCCTGCGTGCTGCCAGAAAACTGAAAGAAGATGAAGAAGAAAGACACTTTACCCACCTGCTCCCAGTGCCACCCACACTGGTTTAAATGTAACTTAGATATTGGGTTTTCACTATGTAAAGCGCTTTGAGTCACTAGAGAAAAGCGCTATATAAATATAATTCACTTCACTTCACTTCAAGAACGCCTACGTGCAATTACTGGTATCATGGCCAAAGCTCCAAAACAACCAAAGAAACAAAAAGTTTTGTCTGAGGGTACTAAAAAAGAAAAACTGAGCTTGTTCTTTTTAAAAAGGACAGTAAGGATCAACAGTGACCAGGCTTTCATTCGGAGGAAGGGATTTTCGGCCGAAGCTGCCTTGGGTCTGTTCCTGCTAAACTAGTAAGTGACTTCCATCCATCCATCCATTTTCTACCGCTTATTCCCTTCGGGGTCGCGGGGGGCGCTGGAGCCTATCTCAGCTACAATCGGGCGGAAGGCGGGGTACACCCTGGACAAGTCGCCACCTCATCGCAGGGCCAACACAGATAGACAGATAACATTCACACTCACATTCACACACTAGGGCCAATTTAGTGTCGCCAATCAACCTATCCCCAGGTGCATGTCTTTGGAGGTGGGAGGAAGCCGGAGTACCCGGAGGGAACCCACGCAGTCACGGGGAGAACATGCAAACTCCACACAGAAAGATCCCGAGGCCGGGATTGAACTCACGACTACTCAGTGACTTGCAATGCTCAAATCAAAAAGATAATTCTAATCTTAGCTATTGGAAATGTACGTGGTAGCAATAAATAGCCACCAGCTTGAAAGTTCCACTCTACTTCCTTCGAAACAACTCTCGCTTCAAACCTGCATCTGCCTCGATACATTCTTGGTAGTAGCGTCATATTTGTAGAACAATCCAAGATCATTTCTTGATAGTGTCTGCTACTTAACATCAGCATAGCCATTAGAGACCTAATATTTGTGCCAATGTTACAGTGGATATCATCAATCAATCAATCAATCAATCAATCAATGTTTATTTATATAGCCCTAAATCACAAGTGTCTCAAAGGGCTGCACAAGCCACAACGACATCCTCGGTACAGAGCCCACATACGGGCAAGGAAAAACTCACCCCAGTGGGACGTCGATGTGAATGACTATGAGAAACCTTGGAGAGGACCGCATATGTGGGTAACCCCCCCCCCCCCCCCCCCCCCCCCCCTCTAGGGGAGACCGAAAGCAATGGATGTCGAGTGGGTCTGACATAATATTGTGAAAGTCCAGTCCACAGTGGATCCAACACATCAGCGAGAGTCCAGGCCATAGTGGGGCCAGCAGGAAACCATGTCAGTTTGACGCTATATGCACTAGTCCTCATGGAAATTGTGTACTTCTGGCAAAACACTACCGCTTTGGTCAACTGGCGCCGCCAAAGTCAATCAAAACTGAAAGTTCTTAAGTGGGGATTTAAGGCCCTGGGCTATTACATTCAGCCAGTGGGGTCGGGGAGCATCTCTGGGTCGTCTCCAGTCGGCTTGCTGGAGATTGAAAGCTAGGGTGGTACTAGTTGGATATTCCACGGGCAGGCGGATGACGTGGCCATACCAGCATACCCGCCTCATTGCTGCGAGACGGGATACTGGGAGCTGTTGGGTTTGATCTGGTTGGTGATGTGCTGGCTCCATGTTATGCCTTCAATTCTCCTGAGGGCCCTGGTATCAAAACCATCAAGCCTGGTTGCCAGGGTGGCATTCTGCGGCCATGTTTCGGAGCCAAACCAGACAACAGAGCTTTGTCTACAAGGATATGTGTTGGTGTCGGCACAATGGTCTCCTCGTCAAACCCGCTGAGAGCTTTGTGGAGCTGGTGAGCAGTCCCTCTCAATATGGTGGTGTCATCTGCGTTTTCAAGGTCCTTGAGGGTGTAAGTGGGATCCGTTCACAGACACGTGACATCAGATGGTCGATGACGCAATTAAAGAGTTCAGGAGGCGTGACACAACCCTGCCTTACCCCGCTGTTTGTGTCCCGACCATTCACTCGTACGCCTTTCAGCACCCTGGTACAGATGTCTACAGAGTGTGGACTCCGAGAGACTTCAGGATGTTGCAGAGAGTCATCTTCTGCTTATCCGAGTCTGTGTTGTGGAGGCCGCTGACTCATCAAGGAAGCCCTGACTTCCTTTTAAGTTCCTTTGGTGGGACACAAAACTGCGACCAATTCTCTCAAAAAGATGAATGCAATGGATTTCAAGGTCAAAGTCGATGACACAATTCTCTCTAGCAAAAGAAGAGATCAGCTATTTGAGCTGCATCCTTGACAAATACCTGACAGGTGAAAGCATGGCAACGAAGGTGGTCAATAGACTAAACCAGAGAAGCAGATTTAGAGGCAGTGTTTCCTCTTATGTCAACAAAAATGCCCTCAGGTCCCTTTCAGGGCCCCTGATTCATCTCCTTTTTGACTATGCCTGCACCTCATGGTATTCCAACACCTCAATGTCACTGAAGACGAAGCTTTAAACCTCCCAAAACAAAGTGATTTGATTACTCCTCGGACTGGGGCCCATGACCCACCTCTCTCCCATTCATTTTGCCAGCCAGGCTGGCTGAGAGTAGAAGACTGAGTTAACCAACTAGAAATAAGATTGGTATTCAAAATTGTAAATGAAAACTTGCCCAAAATACCCCCTTTACCTGTCGAAATACCTCCAAAAAGTTAGCGACACCCAGAGTCAAAAAACTAAAGGGACAATACATATACGTAATGATAACTTGAGATACGAAAGAATGCAGAAAAATGGAGGGGAAGAAAGAGAAGCAACCTACATTAACCTTGTAGATTGTTATAGTAACAATAGGTTAAGCTTTGCCAGTGTGCCATGTGTTATACCCAGTTTACCCTAGGGCAACAACGTTAATATATGTTTGATGAAACGTGATTATGTGCATGAGTGTATGTGTGCATATGTACTTGTATATGTACAGTATGTGTATATGTGTGCTTGTACTGTGAATGTATATGTATAGTATGTGTATGTGTGTGTTTGTACAGTGAATGTATATGTACAGTATGTGTGTTGTACAGTGAATGTATATGTACAGTGTGTGTAAATGTGTGTTTGTACAGTGAATGTATATGTACAGCATGTGTATGTGTGTGTTTGTACAGTGAATGTATATGTACAGTATGTGTATATGTATGTTTGTACAGTGAATGTATATGTACAGTATGTGTATACAGTATGTTTGTATAATGAGTGTACGTGTGGATGTACGAACTTTGATTGTGTAAATATGTACTGTATTTGTATATGTATGTGGGAGCGTAGGTACCTATGTATGTGTGTATGTATGTATGTATGTGAGTACATGTGAATTTGTATGTACAATACAATTGTATCGTTGATAATAAAGGTAAAGTATTGGTATTGTTTATTATCAATAGCGCTATTTCTATTGGTATTCATATTGCTCCATTTTTAGTCTAATAAAGCTCATTGTCATTTCTGTATTATTTTTTATTTTCGCTAACTGCTGATTTGCTATTACTTTTACCATCATATTTGTACATGTCGTATTTGCTGATGTTGTTCTGCTGTTGTTGTTGTTGTTGTTGTGTTTGCTGTTGTTGTTTTTGTCTATCTGTCTAATCCCCCTCTTGTCCCCACAATTCCCCCTTCTGTCTTCCTTTTTTTCTCTTTCTATCCCCTCCTGCTCCGGCCCGGCTGCACCAAATGATAATATAAATACATTTAATAAAGTCAAATACAAATAAGGCAACAAGAGAAGTATCCTACACTTCTCTTTTGTAAAGTAAATCTGAACAGCCGATATGGGCATCTACATCTACTATATGATTTGCCTGAGAAGCTGGGCAGGACATTATAAAAATAAATAAAAAATTTAAAAAACCTAAAAGGAGCGTTACCAGCGATCTGGTACCATAAAACCAACATGGACACATTCTCCTTCTACAGTACTGTGACCCAGGTTTGGAATAATCCCCTTCCATCGCTCAAAAAATGCAGTTTGCTCTGCTCTTTTAAAACAGCCCTGAAAATGTACTTTTCAGGAGGCCAAAAAAAGACGTAATACCGTTTTCTCCCGCCAGACATATGAGCCCCCCACACCCAGTGTTGTACATATTGTTTTTTTCATGTTTTTTTCTGCTTTTTATTTTTAATGACAGGTTTTACTGCATGTTCCTTTTGTTGATGTACATGTGGTATTATTTCCTCTGGTTTTTTAAATGTCGGCGCCACTATAGCTGTCTATTAAGTGAACAGGACCCCAACAGAAACAAGACCACAAGGACTTTTTTGGACGGACCTGTTAGACAAAGTATTTTATATGTAAAAGGGCTGTTTTAAATTTTTTTTTCCCAATAAAATATTCAATCAATCAATTCCTAGGTGTAACCTGCCGAGTCCGACCCCTGCTTCCGTTCCGCCCGGGGCTCGAACCTGGGTCCTCCAAATAAGAGTGCTAGGCATCAAGCCTAAAGCCCAGATTGTCAACTCAATATACAGCACAAGCGCCTAAGGACTGAGGGTTGCCCATGTACACACATGCTTGCCTCCATTATGTTTACCCCCCAAAACCTGCCTGGTCC
>NC_084747.1:41719396-41806896 GCF_033978785.1 Entelurus aequoreus
AAAATCTGCTAAAAACCGAAGCCTAACATTGAAACAGCAGTTGTCATTAACTGAAAGGGGCATAGAAAATGAAGCAGTGTTTCTGTAGACTATTCAATGTCATTGGTGTTTGCAAAAGTGTCTCTCCATTTGTGTTGTTTTTCAAATGTCTTGTTCTTTTTCTTACTTACAGCACTCAATGACATCGAACAGCACGGATTGATTCACACCGTATTTGTGCTTGTAAACTGCATAATGTGATATAAATACACACACCCTCAAAATGTCAATTTCACTCATTTATTAACAAAACTGTTCCACATTAAAATAAGGATAATATATTAAAGGAAAATATTTGTTTCACAACACCTCAGTCACCTTCCATTAAGCATATCTTGCCTTATAACTGTGGCTATGATAACAAATCGATTTTTAGTTTTATATATATATATATATATATATATATATATATATATATATATATATATATATATATATATATATGTATATATATATATATATATATATATCAGTGTTTCCCATAAACTGCCAAGATACCTGTGCGATGGGGGCGTGACTATGGGCGTGGCTATGGGCGTGGTCACCATGACATCATCGAGTAATTTGCATAATTTACTACAATGATATGATTTTCTCTAAAAAGGCTCAAAAAATGTATACTTACTAATTAATAATAACAGTTTTGTTTTAAACGTCCATCCATCCATCCATCCATCCATTTTACAATATAATTACAACACTTTATGTACATATTTATATACAGATTTGAACAATAAGTTATTCACTGAAATATATTTATTAATTGTGGTTCTTACAAAAAATATATCTTATAAAATATAAAAGTTAAAATGTCTCTTAAAGCTCTGCCCCTTTAGCCTACTACTACAACCATATTATTTACCAGCAACATAAAGTGAAACAGAGGCAGAGGTGTCCTGCCACAGTCAGTAACAAATAAACAGAAAACAGTAGTGGTCAAATACAAATAAAGCAGCAAGAGAAGTATCCTACACTTCTCTTTTGTAAAGTAAATCTGAACAGCCTATATGAGCATCTACATCAACTATATGATTTGCCTGAGAAGCTGGACAGGACAAAAAAAAATTAAAAAAATAAATAAAATGTATTTTATTTTTTTATTTTATTTGTGGCGGACGTAATTCTTTCGTGGCGGGCCGCCACGAATAAATGAATGCGTGGGAAACACTGTATATATATATATATATATATATATATATATATATATATATATATATATATATATATATATATATATATATATATATATATATAAATATATATATATATATAAATATATATATTACGATTAAAAAAAACCTGGCAGTTCAATTTTATCATGAAATTTATGGTGTTTTTTACACTCTCTTTTTGCAAAGTTAAGAACTGTACTACGGTGTTTTTACGATACAATTCGGGGGATTGAGCTGCCAGTTTTTTACCGTTAAATCTTTGGCCATTTTTTCCAGTTTATTACTTCAAATTAAAAAACAGTACCACTATTCTTTTTACCACAAAATTCTGGCGACTGAGCTGCTACTTTTTTTTTTTTTTTACCGTAAAATCTATGTTTCCTGTTTTTACAGTGCATTACTGTAAATGCAAAATTGTTACCACCAATGATTTGACGGTAAATTTTTGCCGACTGAGCTGCAAGCTTTTTTACAGTAAAATCTCCTGACTTTTTTTTACAGTGTAGCCTTGTGGATATGCCATCAAATATTGTGCATCTTGAAAGAGTGGGCCATATGAAATGACAGGACTCTGGGCATCCCCGTCTTAGAATGTTCACCATGCACAGCATCATTAAAGGTGTACACCGTACTTGAATCTGCATGGAACACTTACCCCTTTATAAAGATAGAACTAAATACGTGATTTATATGCTTGCAGTTGTGTTGTGATTCCCTCAGTGAGATGAGGATTATTTTGGAAGGCAACAAGACTTTAATGAAAACCTCTGTTCTCATAATTGCACATCTGTTTCTCATTGCCAGCGCCTGTACTTTCCCCACCTCAGGTGACTGAAGGTAGATCAGGACGGACAAACCTGTCTGCTCTCTGCAGATCACTGCTGACATGCAAGGACGACTCCCGCAGATGTTTTCAACATTTCATAACACACGCACACGCACACACGAACACACACACGCACACACACACAAACACGCACACTCACACACACACACACGCACACAAACACACACACACACACACCCTCTCGTACATATGTACAGCAAGTGGTGAGTTTGTGTAAGACTTGATTACCACCCGGTGGTCAGTGTGAAACTAGCAGCTTCAATCAACATAGAGGAAAAGAGGAAGAATCATTAGAAGAAGAAAAATTAGAAGGAGAAAAAGAAGAAGAAGAAATATATTTATTTATAATAATCGGGACATCATAAACCAAGTGAAACATTTTTGATTTATGACTAAATTACACATTACAAATTTTATATATATATATATATATATATATATATATATATATATATATATATATATATATATATATATATATATATATATATATATATATATATATATATATATATATATATATATATATATATATATATATATATATATATATATATATATATATATATATATATATATATATATATATATATATATATATATATATATATATATATATATATATATATATATATATATATATATATATATATATATATATATATACTATGTGATGTGCAGTGAGGTTTGAGGTTGGGGAGGCACTGACCCAGGCCCGGCCCTAACCAATCTGGCACCCTAGGCAGTGAAGTGTATATACTCACAAGAAACCGAATAGCTTTGTCTTTGACCTTTTTCTTTTACTTAAAGAAAGCAAATTAACAATCAGAATAGTTAACAAGATAAAAAAAAATATGGATAAATAAATGAATACAAAAAATAAAAAATGAATATATGAAATACAATATTTTTTACATATATAAACACAAAATAAAACGTGTCAACAAGTTGCATAAAATAAATTAAAAATACAATATAAATAAGGCACTGCACAAAACAAGATATCAAACCAGTATGACTTTAACAACTATATTACAAAAAAAGGGGATCCTACAGAGTTCTCTATTTGTGCTTTTTAATATTGCATTAACTAGAATGACTTACAAATTACTGTACACCAGGGAGTACTGTAATTACCTAACGTTACATTATTATTTTCCATAACAATTTAGCCCCCTCCACAATATTAACCCGACGTTAAAACAGAACTAGCTATTTATTGATTAGCAATTGCCGAATCATGTAACATTAGCTTAATGCTAAAAAGACAGGTTACTATCACATTCTGTAACAGACAAATAATTTCATGTAGGCTAACGTTACCTACCTGCTACCTCTGTCTTTTTCTCGTTTCTCCCCTTCTTTTCTCCCCTGGGCACCTGACAGTTTTGGCCGTTTTGACATCTTGTGTTGATTTTTTTATGTGGTGACGTCCAAAAAGAGTCATGATACGGGAAGGGAGGGGGCGCACCGTGCCTGGGGAGGGGGGGCGTAATGTTGTAACAAATAATATTTCTATTAAATAGGCTTTACTTTGCATTTTAATTAACGTGGGATTATTTTATGTATTTAGAAATAATAGTACCAACTTTTTTTTTTTTTCCTCCAACATTTGTGGCACTGGCGTGGCGCCCCCTGATGGACGGCCCCCTTCGCATTTGCCTATACGGCCTATGCCACGGGCCGGCCCTGCACTGACCCACTAGTCAGATTTACAAACATACAGTATGATGCAATGGCACCGGCTTAAAATAAAAAAAAACACACACAGTATGACGCTAGAATAAAACATTTCAACACACTTAGCACAGAATTAACACAACAAATGCAGAGCAGGAAACTTTTTGACTTGGGGGCCGCATTGGGTTAAAACAATTTGGCCAGGGGCCGGGCTGTATATTTATATCATATATATATATATATATATATATATATATATATATATATATATATATATATATATATATATATATATATATATATATATATATATATATATATATATATATATATATATATATATATATATATATATATATATATATATATATATATACAGTATATGTATATACATATATATATATGTATATATATACACTGTATATATACAGTATATATATATATATATATATGTATATATATATATATATATATATATATATATATATATATATATATATATATATATATATATATATATATATATATATATATATTCCTCGCGCACTAATTGACTGAAAGAGCGCAGACACAATGATGTCACGTTATCAATGGGAAAATGCATTTTTAGACAATATGATATGCCTGAGCGGCTAGGAGACACAGAGAGTAACAAGCGGTGGAAAATGTATTAAAAAGGACATATTTTAAAATATAACAATGAAAAATTAAACAAATAAAACATAAAAAAATATATTTATATACGTATATATATATATATATATATATATATATATATATATATATATATATATATATATATATATATATATATATATATATATATATATATATATATATATATATATATATATATCTTCTTTTTTTAGGCCGGATTTTGGACGCTGGCGGGCCGTAATTTGGGGACCCCTGCACTAGGTAGTATATCTTACCTTTACTTGTAAATGAAGTCCATTCGCCTTTCCTTCTAGATGAAGATCTCTATGACTTTGTTGTATAAGTCCTCCTTTTTCTCTTTTTCTTTGAGTTTTAAAAGTCTCTCTTCCTCAATTGAGATAATTGCCACGAAATGTAAACTCCTGTTTCCCCAAAAAGCATGTGGCGTTTATCAGGTCTTTTAAAGGCCTACTAAAATGACATTTTTTTATTCAAACGGGGATAGCAGATCCATTCTATGTGTCATACTTGATCATTTCGCGATATTGACATATTTTTGCTGAAAGGATTTAGTATAGAACATCGACGATAAAGTTTGCAACTTTTGGTCGCTGATAAAAAAAGCCTTGCCTGTACCGGAAGTAGCGTGACGTCACAGGTTGAAGGGCTCCTCACATTTCCCCGTTGTTTACAATGCAGCGAGAGCGATTCGGACAGAGAAAGCGACGATTACCCCATTAATTTGAGCGAGGATGAAAGATTTGTGGATGAGCATCGTGAGAGTAAAGTACTAGAGTGCAGTGCAGGACGTATCTTTTTTCGCTCTGACCGTAACTTAGGTACAAGGGTTCATTGGATTCCACACTTTCTCCTTTTTCTATTGTGGATCACGGATTTGTATTTTAAACCACCTCGGATACTATATCCTCTTGAAAATGAGAGTCGAGAACACGAAATGGACATTCACAGTGACTTTTATCTCCACGACAATACATCTGCGAAGCTCTTTAGCTACGGAGCTAACATGATAGCACATCGGGCTTAAATGCAGATAGAAACAAAAGAAAGGGGCAGGGCTATATATATATATATATATATATATATATATATATATATATATATATATATATATATATATATATATATATATATATATATATATATATATATATATATAGATATATATATATATATACACACAAACCCCATTTCCATATGAGTTAGGAAATTGTGTTAGATGTAAATATAAACGGAATACAATGATTTGCAAATCATTTTCAACCCATATTCAGTTGGATATGCTACAAAGACAACATATTTGATGTTCAAACTGATAAACTTTTTTTTTTTTGCAAATAATCATTAACTTTAGAATTTGATGCCAGCAACACGTGACAAAGAAGTTGGGAAAGGTGGCAATAAATACTGATAAAGTTGAGGAATGCTCGAATGCTCATCAAACACTTATTTGGAACATCCCACAGGTGAACAGGCAAATTGGGAACATGTGGGTGCCATGATTGGGTATAAAAGTAGATTCCATGAAATGCTCAGTCATTCACAAACAAGGATGGGGCGAGGGTCACCACTTTGTCAACAAATGCGTGAGCAAATTGTTGAACAGTTTAAGAAAAACCTTTCTCAACCAGCTATTGCAAGGAATTTAGGGATTTCACCATCTACGGTCTGTAATATCATCAAAGGATTCAGAGAATCTGGAGAAATCACTGCACGTAAGCAGCTAAGCCCGTGACCTTCGATCCCTCAGGCTGTACTGCATCAACAAGCGACATCAGTGTGTAAAGGATATCACCACATAGGCTCAGGAACACTTCAGAAACCCACTGTCAGTAACTACAGTTGGTCGCTACATCTGTAAGTGCAAGTTAAAACTCTCCTATGCAAGGCGAAAACCGTTTATCGCAAAACACCCACGAACGCCGTCGGCTTCGCTGGGCCTGAACTCATCTAAGATGGACTGATACAAAGTGGAAAAGTGTTCTGTGGTCTGACGAGTCCACATTTCAAATTGTTTTTGGAAACTGTGGACGTCGTGTCCTCCGGACCAAAGAGGAAAAGAACCATCCGGATTGTTATAGGCGCAAAGTTGAAAAGCCAGCATCTGTGATGGTATGGGGGTGTATTAATGCCCAAGACATGGGTAACTTACACATCTGTGAAGGCACCATTAATGCTGAAAGGTACATACAGGTTTTGGAGAAACATATGTTGCCATCCAAGCAACGTTACCATGGACGCCCGTGCTAATTTCAGCAAGACAATGCCAAGCCACGTGTTACATCAACGTGGCTTAATAGTAAAGGAGTGCGGGTACTAGACTGGCCTGCCTGTAGTCCAGACCTGTCTCCCATTGAAAATGTGTGGCGCATTATGAAGCCTAAAATACCACAACGGAGACCCCCGGACTGTTGAACAATTTAAGCTGTACATCAAGCAAGAATGGGAAATAATTCCAACAGAGAAGCTTAAAAAATGTGTCTTCTCAGTTCCCAACGTTTACTGAGTGTTGTTAAAAGGAAAGGCCATGAAACACAGTGGTGAACATGCCCTTTCCCAACTACTTTGGCACGAGTTGCAGCCATGAAATTCTAAGTTAATTATTATTTGCCAAAAAAAAAATAAAGTTTATGAGTTTGAACATCAAATATCTTGTCTTTGTAGTGCATTCAATTGAATATGGGTTGAAAAGGATTTGCAAATCATTGTATTCCGTTTATATTTACATCAAACACAATTTCCCAACTCATATGGAAACAGGGTTTGTATATATATATATATATATATATCAGAACCAGAATCTGAATCAGAATAGTTTTTTATTGTTTGAGAACTGGTTCACAAACGAGGATTTTTTCTTGGTGCAATCGTATATATATATATATATATATATATATATATATATATATATATATATATATATATATATATATATATAAATATATATATATATATATATATATATATATATATATATATATATATATATAAATATATATATATATATATATATATATATATATATATATATATATATATATATATATATATATATATATATATATGTATATATATATACATATATATATATATATATATATATATATATATATATATATATATATATATATATATATATATATATACTGTATATATATATGTATATATATATATATATACTGTATATATATATATATATATATATATATATATATATATATGCAGTATACTTGATAGTATTCAGTATATTTTATAGCATACAGTAGTACTTGACTACCACCCTGTGGTCAGACTGAGACTTGCAGGTAAAACTAGACCCCAGGTGAGCACGAATGACGCTCCAAAACGCAAACACTGATCTCAAACTATACACGCAGACACAAAATGGCGAAAATGACAAATGTTGCAATTACATAAACACTGCCGAAACAAACAGGAACATGCACAAGTAAAGGCCAGAAAAAAAAACTCAAAATGCATTAGAGAAATTTTGCACAAAACATAAAACCACAAAAAACATTTTTATGCACGTAAAACACTTAAAACCTTTAGCCTATCGGTGTGTGGAATAAATTATGGAATGGATTAAAAACAATGTACAAATATGATCCAGTTTAAAATAGTGTTTACCAAGTACAAGGCAGAAGAATCCTGATTAACATCTTGAACCTTGGTAGAAAATTAGACATCATCTATTGTCTATTATTCATTACATATCCAAACATTATGCAAATGTATATGTATGCATGTGAGCTTTATTGACGTATTTATATACTCTTTTGGTTGTTTGGGAATGAACAAATGTGTTTATTAAGAAAGGGAGAACATGTCGACTTAAATGAGGTCTGCTTCTTCCTACTTCTTTTCAGACATGTCAAATTGTAAATGTGTACAGTAAATGTGTGATGTACCATATTGTAACTGTATATATGTTCAAATGCACCATATTGTAACTGTATATATGTTCAAATGTAATATATTGTAACTATACATTTTCAAATGTACCATATTGTAACTGTACACATGTTCAAATGTAGCATATTGCAACTGTACACTCAAAAAAATGACTCATTGGATGAACTCAATTAAAATGAGGGCAGGATTTCCATCCAACAAATATATGTTGCCCCAACTCAAAATTAGTACATTCTCACAATACAATAAAAATTTGTTAATCCAATATATTTTTAGCAAATAAATCCAAACTGAAATTATTGCAATAACTAAGCGAAATTTATTTACATTTGTCAGAATAATTTTTAACAAATACATCTAAAATGAAATTATTTTGGTTACTAAGTGAAATGTTTTTATATGTGCCCAACTCAAAATTAATTGGAAATTAAGCAAGCTAAAAATCACCCTAGATCCCATAAAAACACATCAGACAAAACCTGGTTGGTATTTTTAATGTAGAATAATTCTTAATTCAACAATCTTGAATATAACACCACAAGATGTCAGTTACTTGCAAACACAAACCAAAATGTTGCGTTTGAGTGAAAACAAAACATTAAGAAGTCAATTTTACATAAAGATGTCAGATTTGCTACCAACACATACCAAGAACTTAGTTTTATATAAACAAAGATGTCAAATTGACTTGATACAAAGCACAGAGAACTCAGTTTTAGTTATACAACCCCCAAGAAACAGTTTTACCTTTTCTTAAATAACTCGAGGCAAACTTTATGAGAAATGGTTCTCCAAAATAGTTTAAAGTGGTGTAAAATTAACACTCAGCGCCACAAAGGAAACTGCAAAAACACATCTGAGTCCTGCACAAGTGTGCTAAAGGAACCATTAGCCTTAATGTACTTAGAGTTCCATCCATCCATTTTCTACCGCTTGTGCCTTTTGGGGTTGCGGGGGGTGCTGGAGCCTATCTCAGCTGCTTTCAGTAAAGAAAAGAAAACAAGGCAAATACAAAATTCCCATGCATCAAATTGGCAACAAACAAAAATAAATAAGAAAAAATTAACATTCACAGACCAGGAATCTGATACTAATGGGATGCTAGTAGCAAATATCCTTTGAATGTAAGCAAGTAAAAACAAAACATGAGACAGTACTAGCTATTAAAAAAATAAATAAAAAATGAATAAAATCCAAAATCTTGAATCGAACTTAATCCATTTATCCTGAGTTGAGTGATGAAACGGAGGAGAGAAATGGTTGCGAGAAGTGTGGAGGGTAGTCACACTCAGAGATAAAATGGGGAGGTAAAGTTCATCCAGTCTAAACCCTAAAGTAATCGCTCTCCACTCCCCATGACTGCATTTCAAATGTTAATCGTGTACTTCCAGCAGTTCAGTAAACAGCCTCTTCTTCCCTGTAACTTAGTAAATTCTGAGTCCAATTCTCAAGTTCAAAATGTTGTAGGTCATAGATTGTCTTTAAATGGGGTGAAAATGAAGGCAAAAACAATACAACCAAAAATAAAGATCTGATGATGAACTTTGTCAACAAGTGTTCACCTCTCATGCAAGCAACTTGATTTTCAGCTGCTGTATCTTTGTGTTCAGCTTGTGCCCATCCAGGTTCATTAGGATCTTCTGGAAAAACTCAAATGTGTACTTGAAGTTGTCTGGAAAGCTTAGATCAAGGGCATAAATGAGCCCAAACATCATTATGATTCCCATGATGACGGTGTCCACGTTGCTCAGGACTTTGATGCCTTCGATAACAACTCCATCGCCATCTTCACGGATTATGTATATCTCATGACTGAGGGCAATGTCCTTTTCTGAATCCTCAGTGGCGGAGGCCTGAACAACAACACAAAAACAGAACACTTGTGTTAGGTAAAATGCTGAACACCACTAGCAGAAAATTAATTAGCTGTTTTTTTTTAAGTCCTCTTTGCCTGTCAAATTAATCATTTATGTATCATGAGTTAAACGTGATTGGAAAGTTAACCATATATATATATATATATATATATATATATATATATATATATATATATATATATATATATATATATATATATATATATATATATATATATATATATATAATAATAATATAATGTTTGAAATTGGCCCGTAAATAACTTCAGCAAGCAGCCATGAACATAATGCAATTGCTGCAACATGATCCTTTAGGCCAGTGTTTTTCAACCACTGTGCCGCGGCACACTAGTGTGCCGTGAGATATTGTCTGGTGTGCCGTGGGAAATTATGCAACTTCACCTAATTTATCCCAAAAATATTTTTGGCAAATCAATAATTAGAATCTGCCAATAATGTGCCGTTGCTTAGTGTCTGTGCTGCGTAAAACCCGGCAGGGTAACCACGTAATACTCCATGTCAGTAGGTGGCAGCATTGCTTTGTAAAAGTCGGAATGTGTCGGGTGAGACGAGGATGGTTTGTTGTGATCCCGATATGCAGACCACAGTGGGAGGCAGGGTGCAGGTAAAAAGGGTATGTAATGCTTAAATCCAAAATGAACGAAAGGAAAAGGCTATGCAAAACAAAAGTCAAACTGAACTGGCTACAAAGTAAACAGAGACAAAATGCTGGACGACAGCAAAAACTTACGGCGTCTACAAAGTACATCCGTACGTGACATGACAATCAACAATGTCCACACAAAGAAGGATAGCAACAACGTGAATAGCCTTGCTTGCTAACACAAAGCAGGTGCGCGGAGGCAGGGTGCAGGTAAAAAGGGTATGTAATGCTTAAACCCAAAATGAACGAAAGGAAAAGGCTATGCAAAACAAAAGTCAAACTGAACTGGCTACAAAGTAAACAGAGACAGAATGCTGGACGACAGCAAAAACTTACGGCGTCCACAAAGTACATCCGTACGTGACATGACAATCAACAATGTCCACACAAAGAAGGATAGCAACAATGTAAATAGCCTTGCTTGCTAACACAAAGCAGGTGCGCGGAATAGCGCTCAAAGGAAGACATGAAGCCACTACAGGAAAACACCGGCAAAACAGGAAGGGCCACCAAAATAAGCAAGACAAGAACTAAAGCACTACACACAGGAAGACACCAACACACTCAAAATAAGACACAACGACTTGGTGGAGTTACATTTTTTGTAGTTTTCTGCTGGTGGTGTGCCTCCGGATTTTTTTAATGACAAAAATGTGCCTTGCCTCAAAAAAGGTTGAAAAACACTGCTTTAGGCAACCACATCCCTATAGAGATGGACCTGTGGGACAGAAATAGCTGTTTTACTCCACAGGGCCTCTGCCCGTTTGCCACTACCAGCTTAGGAGACTCTGACTCTGTCTTTTCTTGCACCTACCATTGATTTCAAACAAAAATTTAAATTCAAAGAGCCCCATTGTTTACAAAATGCCAGTTATTCAAAAAGTTGTAGTGTGTTGAGCTCAAAGGACCACAATATATGTAAATAAGAATGGGTAACACTATTTCATGCTGCTGTGTAACACAAACTATTAACTTACCAGATATTCCTTGAAGAAAGTGTCTGGATCTTCATTGAGGTAGATAACAAGGGTTCTCAGGATGCACTCCCTCCTGATGTCAATGTCGTCACACTAAAGCAGGGTGAAAAATCAAAACAGAATTTAGCAAAATATTGGTGCAACAGTGGCACAGGGAGGGGGGCAAGTTGACGAGAGTGTGTAAAGAAAACTAGATAAACCAATACAGCTTCTGAAGACTAGAGTATAGCATCTTTAACACATTTCTGAGCAGAGCACACAACCATAAAATAAATAAGTGTATATGTGTGTGTGTGTGTGTGTGTGTGTATATATATATATATATATATATATATATATATATATATATATATATATATATATATATATATATATATATATATATATATATATATATATATATATATATATATATATATATATATATATATAAATTAATAAAACAGTTCTACCATTTCTACTTACCAAATCTATGTTTGCCAGAACTTCTTTGATTCGTTGCCCCTTCACCTCCTTTGCTTTTGAAGATGTACATCAGCTTGAGTGAAACGTGGTCCAGTTGTGACACAAACTTTGACTGCAGTGGCTTTGTAGTGATCCACAAGAACTCCTCATTAATCTAAAAAATATTCAATAAAATGTATTTAGAAAAATTTGCCATTTTCTTACGGTTAAATATCAATACATAAAAATACAAGTTAACTTACTTCACTCTGCTGGAACAGGGCAGGCCACCGGTTTTTGAATCCCTCTATCATGGGCCTCTGTTCAACGACCTCTCGTTGTCTGTGGGAGAAGGTTTTTTCCATTTTTGCTTTTATCAGCACTTATTGTCACGCTTTTTTATTTCTGATAACAAAGCCATTCTCTTACTTTCCAAGCTTTCTGTGGTTTGGCCTTTTGGGTGCAGTGGTATGTAGTAAACTTCAGCCTTTTTCGCTTTCTTGAAGTTGGCTGCAGCTTTGCCTTGGCCTTATTCCACTGGTCATCTAGTATGTACTCAACTGGCTCTAAAACAGAAAAGTGAGATGTATAGTACTGTTTACATTTATATGCAGTAACAAGGGGGCCATCCTTTGCGATAGCTACGCCTAATTGATTGGCATAGGACTGTGGACAGCTCATCAGTTAGTGACTCTTGAACTTGTAGTTTATGATGCTGAAATACATCCCAAACTAAAACTTTTTTGACAGGCCAAGAAGCTGTACTTAATATGTAGTGAAATTCAGAAAGGACCTCATCAATAACTGACTTTAGAATATGAACAATATTTTATAACTTCAATAAAATACAAGCAATTTCCTGTTCAATAGATATTTGAAGGTTCAATTATGTTGCATCATCACAACTAAGTGTTTTAAATTCATGATCTGTATCGACAGACTCTATTGGCCCAGCTTCAGATTTGTCTGACATTAGCTTTAAAATCTATCAATGAATGTTGGTTTTGTTTCCTATATTTGTGTGTGTTAAATGTACTGTATAAATTTGTTTTAAATGAGCAACCTAAAAACATACATGGAACCGTTTCATTACGCCTCAGATGTTGATTTATGTGTTGAAAATCTGTTTCTGTTGTAAGGTCTTTGCATGTGCACACATGACACTTGAATGTAGCTACTTCTGCTGTTTTGGGAGTTTGCCGTTTACCATTAACTTTGTATGTATGATTTAGTAGCTTACTCAATGTACTAAAACTGCATGGGCAATCTGTATATGGTCATGGATAGTGATAACTGCCCCTTAAATGCCTATGAGTCTGCCTAAAATGCTGCAACAACAAATACCTGCTAGCTAGTTCCAAACTGCATTCTTTATACTGCCACATTCATAATCCTGAAATAGGGAATAAAGAGAATTAGCATATATCACATCAAAAGGATGACAATGATAGAGATCAACTTGTACCACCATTAAACACATAACCTATTACTTACAATCACTAGGCTGCCACAAGGAGCTTGGTAACGCTTAACATTAGGAGGCTGCCACATGAAGCTTGAAAAAAATGATCAATCTGCAAAAGATGATAACATATTAAGTTGTGAGTGCAAGTACCAGAATACCTAGGAATGCAGACAAGTTGAAATTGAATAACAGTTTTAACCAATATAACAAGATAACATTTGAACATTTAGAATAGACTACCAATTATTTGACAAACAAATAAGTTTAAATAATTAAGTTAAACACATGAAATTATTTCAAATTCTGCCATTTTATTAAAATATCAAAACACACAGGAACAATATTAACCTTCCTGCATGTATTCACTGACCATGTGTAACCTAGAATCTACATTTACTGCTTAATCGACAGCTTTACTGAAGGAGAGAGGGTTTAAGAGGCAGAGAAAGGCAGAGATGATGGAGTTCAACAAAACAGAGCAAGCACAACAACAACCGGATCTGGTGCCTAAACTTCAACCAGATCCGTGTGCGTTGCGTGTCTGCTCCTGTCCGTCAAGGCTCCGTGCACCTTCGACCGTCCTCAAACACCGGCTGCGGTCTCCCTCCGCATCACTGCGAGCACAGCCGGTCTGCTGGAGTGCCGAGACAAACGAATTCTCGCGATAATAAAAGAGATTCACTCGCGATAGCGTGAGATAATACTCTGAATGAGATATAAAACACTATATAATCCTTATAAATACATATTCAATCACACATACAGGCAGTTTCCGGACAGCCGGAGCTGACGCGCAGCAGACCCAGAGGAAGCACACACATTGAATAAAGTCAAACTACACGGGCAGATATTTATCTCCGACTGTCGCGTCAATAATCTTCCCCGCTCACGCTGCTCCTCACGTTCATCCCGGCATGATTTATGTAATATAATAAGGGAGGGAAAGTTGGTTCACCTCACAATCATCTTGCAGTTTTCCGACTGTTCATGTGTGGACTATTAAGCTAGTGGCCATGGTGGAAGTTACCAAGCTAGCATGCAAAGTCGGACTTTAAAAGTAAAGTTCGCCCCCACAAACAATTCACGAAATGTGGTATAAACTTTATACCATGAATACACTAGCGGTACAGTCTACAGCTACAGTCTACTACAGCTATATTAAAAAAAAAGAATACTTACCAAAGACCGAGCTGAGCTCCAACCTGCTTCCCGGTTCCTGCTGATTGCGGTGCACTCCCGCCAGAAGACATTATGCTAATGAGTAATGCCCGCGAAGATGATATGCGCATGCGCAGAAGGTGGCTCCATGTTCTGAACTCATTTATTTTGCGTTGATCAACATCAAATCAATCCCATAGGATCAATTATAAGAAATGTTATGTTTCACTGACTAAATATATATGTGTATATTTTAAAACTAGATATTTTTGAATAAATTCAACAATACTTAAATGTGTCACATCTAAGAAGGGCTTGAATAATTTTTTTGAGTGTATACATGTTCAAATGTACCAAATTGTAATTGTATACATGTTCAAATATACCTTATTGTAAGTGTAAACATGTTCAAATGTACCATATTGTAACTTTGTAGATGTTCAAATGCACCATATTGTAACTATGTTAAAATGTACCATATTGTAACAGTATACAAGTTCAATGCACCATATTGTAACTGTATGTTCAAATCCGTTGTGGTGAAGAAGGAGCTGAGCCGGAAGGCAAAGCTCTCAATTTACCGGTCGATCTACGTTCCCATCCTCACCTATGGTCATGAGCTTTGGGTTATGACCGAAAGGACAAGATCACGGGTACAAGCGGCCGAAATGAGTTTCCTCCGCCGGGTGGCGGGGCTCTCCCTTAGAGATAGGGTGAGAAGCTCTGCCATCCGGGGGGAGCTCAAAGTAAAGCCACTGCTCCTCCACATAGAGAGGAGCCAGATGAGGTGGTTCGGGCATCTGGTCAGGATGCCACCCGAACGCCTCCCTAGGGAGGTGTTTAGGGCACGTCCGACCGGTAGGAGGCCACGGGGAAGACCCAGGACACGTTGGGAAGACTATGTCTCCCGGCTGGCCTGGGAACGCCTCGGGATCTCCCGGGAGGAGCTGGACGAAGTGGCTGGGGAGAGGGAAGTCTGGGTTTCCCTGCTTAGGCTGCTGCCCCCGCGACCCGACCTCGGATAAGTGGAAGAAGATGGATGGATGGATGGATGTTCAAATGTACTATATTGTAACTCTATACAAATTCAAATGTACCATATTGTAACTGTATACAAGTTCAAATGCACCATATTATAACTGTATGTTCAAATGTACCATATTGTAACTGTATACATGTTCAAATGCACCATATTGTAATTGTATACATATCCAAATGCACCATATTGTAACTCTATGTTCAAATGTACCATATTGTAATTATGTACAAATGTACCATATTATAAACGTATACATGTTCAAATATAACATATTGTAACAGTATACATGTTCAAATGTACCATATTGTAACTGTATACATGTTCAAATGCACCATATTGTAATTGTATACATATCCAAATGCACCATATTGTAACTCTATGTTCAAATGTACCATATTGTAATTATGTACAAATGTACCATATTATAAATGTATACATGTTCAAATATAACATATTGTAACAGTATACATGTTCAAATGCACCATATTGTAACTGTATACATGTTCAAATGTACCATAGTGTAACTGATACAAGTTACAACCCACCATATTGTAACTGTATGTTCAAATGTACCATATTGTAACTGTATACAACTTTGAATGTACAATATTGTAACTGTATACATGTCCAAATGTACCATATTGTAACTGTATACAAGTTCAAAAGCAACATATTGTAACTGTATTTTCAAATTTACTATATTGTAACTGTATACAAGTTGAAATTCACCGAAGTGTAACTATTTGTTCAAATGTACTATATTGTAACTGTATTTATGTTCAAATTCACCATATTGTAACTGTATAAATGGTCAAATGTACCATATTTTAACTGTATGTTCAAATGTACCCTATTGTAAGTGTATTTATGTTCAAATGTACCATATTGTAACCGTATACATGTTCAAATGTACCATATTGTAACCGTATACATGTTCAAATGCACCATGTTGTAACTGTATACAATTTCAAATAGACCATATTGTAACTATATACAATTTCAAATGCACCATATTGTAACTGTATGTTCAAATGCATCATATTGTAACTGTATACATGTTAAAATATACCATATTGCAACTTTATACATGTTCAAATGCACCATATTGTAACTGTATACATGTTCAAATGTACCATATTGTAACTGTATACAAGTTCAAATGCACCATATTATAACTGTATGTTCAAATGTACCATATTGTAACTGTATACATGTTCAAATCCACCATATTGTAACTGTATACAAGTTCAAATGCACCATATTATAACTGTATGTTCAAATGTACCATATTGTAACTGTATACATGTTCAAATGCACTATATTGTAATTGTATGTTCAAATGTACCATTGTGTAACTGTATGTTCAAATGTACCATATTATAACTGTATACATGTTCAAATGCACAATATTGTAACTTTATACAAGTACAAATGTACCATTTTGTAACTGTATACATGTTCAAATGTACCATATATTAACTGTATACAAGTATAAAAGTACCATATTGTAACTGTATGTTCAAATGCACCATATTGTAACTGTGTACATGTTCAAATATACCATATTGTAACTGTATACATGTTCAAATGTATAACATGTTAAAACTGTATTCAAAGTCAAATGCACCATATTGTATCTGTATGTTCAAATGTATCATATTGTAACTGTATACAAGTTCAAATGCACCATTTTGTAACTGTATGTTCACATGCACCATATTGTGGTTGTATACATGTTAAAATATACCATATTGTAACTTTATAGATGTTCAAATGCACCATATTGTAACTATGTTAAAATGTACCATATTGTAACAGTATACAAGTTCAATGCACCATATTATAACTGTAAGTTCAAATGTACTATATTGTAACTGTATACATGTTCAAATGCACCATATTGTAACTGTATACAAATTCAAATGCACCATATTGTATTTGTATGTTTAAATGCACCATACTGTGGCTGTATACATGTTCAAATGTACCATATTGTAACTGTATACAAGTTGAAATGCACCATATTGTATCTGTATGTTTAAATGCACCATACTGTGGCTGTATACATCTTAAAATGCACCATATTGTAACTTTATACATGCTTAAATGCACCATAGTGTAACTGTACTCATGTTCATATGAACCATATTTGAACTGTATACAAGTTCAATCGGACCCTATTGTAACTGTATGTTCAAATGTACTAAATTGTAACTGTATACATGTTCAAATGTACTATATTGTAACTGTATACATGTTCAAATGTACCATAGCGTAACTGTATACATGTTCAAATCCACCATATTGTAAATGTATACAAGTTCAAATGCACCATATTGTAACTGTATGTTCAAATGTACCATATTGTAACTGTATACATGTTCAATTGCACCATATTGTAACTGTACTCATGTTCAAATGTACCATATTTGAACTGTATACAAGTTTAATTGGACCCTATTGTAACCGTATGTTCAAATGTACTAAATTGTAACTGTATACATGTTCAAATGTACCATAGCGTAACTGTATACATGTTCAAATCCACCATATTGTAAATGTATACAAGTTCAAATGCACCATATTGTAACTGTATACATGTTCAATTGCACCATATTGTAACTGTACTCATGTTCAAATGTACTATATTGTAAATGTATATAAGTTAAAACACACCATTTTGTAACTGTATATACTGTATGTTCAAATGCACCATATTGTAACTGTATGTTCAAATGCACCATATTGTAACTACATACAAGTTCAAATGTACCATATTGTAACTGTATGTTCAAATGTACCATATTGTAACTGTATACATATTCAAATACACCCTTTCGCAAATGTATACATGTTCAAATGCACCATATTGTAACCGTATACATGTTCAAATGCACCATATTGTAACCGTATACATGTTCAAATGCACCATATTGTAATTGTATACATGTGCAAATGTACCATATTGGAACTGTTTACAAGTTCAAATGCACCATATTGGAACTGTATACAAGTTTAAATGTACCATATTATAACTGTATTCAAGTTCAAATATACCATATTGTAACTTTATACATGTTCAAATGCACCATAGTGTAACTGTACTCATGTTCAAATGTACCATATTGTAACTGTACACAAGTTCAAATGCACCATATTGTAACTATGTTCAAATGTACCATATTGTAACTGTATACAAGTTAAAATGTACCATATTGTAACTGTATATTCAAATGTACCATATTGTAACTGTATATTCAAATGTACCATAATGTAACTGTATATTTAAAGGCCTACTGAAACCCACTACTACCGACCACGCAGTCTGATAGTTTATATATCAATGATGAAATCTTAACATTGCAACACATGCCAATACGGCCGGGTTAGATTAGTAAAGTGCAATTTTAAATTTCCCGCGCAATATTCTGCTGAAAACGTCTCGGTATGATGACGTTTGCACGTGACGTCACGGATTGTGCGGACATATTGGGACACCATTGTGGCCAGCTATTAAGTCGTCTGTTTTCATCGCAAAATTCCACAGTATTCTGGACATCTGTGTTGGTGAATCTTTTGCAATTTGTTTAATGAACAATGAAGACAGCAAAGAAGAAAGCTATAGGTGGGATCGGTGTATTAGCAGCTGGCTACAGCAACACAACCAGGAGGACTTTGAGTTGGATAGCATACGTGCTACTGTGAGTACAGCTTTGGCTTCCAAACATTTGATCGCTTGCCCGTACGTGCGTGCCGCTATGTGCATGTCACGTACGCAACTTTGGGGAAATATATGTGCTGTATGAACTTTACGGAGGTGAACGGTACTTTGGGCTGTGGGATTGAGTGTGTTGTGCGAGTGTTTGATTTGTATTGGTGTGTTATATGGACGGGACGGGGGAGGTGTTTGTTATGCTGATTAATTTGTGGCATATTAAATACAAGCCTGGTTGTGTTGTGGCTAATAGAGTATAAATATATATGTCTTGTGTTTATTTACCCACCCGCCTCTCACAGCATCTTCCCTATCTGAATCGCTTCCACTGCCCTCTAATCCTACACTCTCACTTTCCTCATCCACGAATCTTTCATCCTCGCTCAAATTAATGGGGTAATCGTCTTTTTCTCGGTCCGAATCGCTCTCGCTGCTGCTGGCCATGATTGTAAACAATGTGCAGATGTGAGGAGCTCCACAACCTGTGACGTCGCGCTACCTCCGGTACAGGCAAGGCTTTTTTATCAGCAACCAAAAGTTGCGAACTTTATCGTCGATGTTCTCTACTAAATCCTTTCAGCAAAAATATGGCAATATCGCGAAATGATCAAGTATGACACATAGAATGGACCTGCTATCCCCGTTTAAATAAGAACATTTCATTTCAGTAGGCCTTTAAATGTACCATATTGTAACTGTATACAAGTTCAAGTGTACCATACGTTAACTATACATGTTCAAATGCACCATTTTGTCACTGTATACATGTTAAAATAAACCATATTGTAACTGTATACAAGTTCAAATGCACCATATTGTAACTGTATGTTTAAATGTACTATATTGGAACTGTTTACATGTTCAAATGAACCATATTGTAACTGTATACATGTTCAAATATACCATATTGTAACAGTATACATGTTCAAGTGCACCATAGTGTAACTGTATACAAGTTAAAACGCATCATAATGTAACTGTATGTTCAAATGTACCATATTGTAACTGTATACAAGTTAAAATTCACCATATTGTAACTGTATGTTCAAACACACCATATTGTAACTGTATATATGTTCAAATGCACCATATTGTAACTGTATACAAGTTCAAATGTACCATATTGTAACTGTATGTTCAAATGCACCATATTATAACTGTATGTTGAAATGTACCATATTGTAACTGTATACATGTTCAAATGCACCAAATTGTAATTGTATGTTCAGATTTACCATTGATTTACCATTGTGTAACTGTATGTTCAAATGTACCATATTTTAACTGTATACATGTTCAAATGCACAATATTGTAACTGTATACAAGTTCAAATGTACCATTTTGTAACTGTATACATGTTCAAATGTACCATATTGTAACTGTATGCATGTTCAAATTCACTGTATTGTAAATGTTTGTTCAAATGCACCATATTGTAACTGTATACATGTTCAAATGCACCATAGTGTATTTGTATGTTTAAATGCACCATACTGTGGCTGTATACATGTTAAAATGTACCATATTGTAAGTGCATACTTGCCAACCTTGAGACCTCCAATATTGGGAGGTGGGGGGGCGGCGTGTTAGGGGCGGGGGGCGTGGTTGGGGCGTGGCCAAGAGCGTGGTTAAGAGGAGAGTATATTTACAGCTAGAATTCACCAAATCAAGTATTTCACACATATATATATATATATATATATATATATATATATATATATATATATATATATATATATATATATATATATATATATATATATATATATATATATATATATATATATATATATATATATATATATATATATGTATGAAATACTTGACTTTCAGTGAATTCTAGCTATATATATATTTTATTTTTATTTTATTATACATATAAATAAAAGACATACTTGAATTTCAGTGTTCTTCAGGCTATCCGGTAGGTGGCAGTATTGTCCTGTATAAGAGTGTCACAACATTGCTGTTTACGGCAGACGAACTGCTTTACAGTAGACTAAACGTGACTGCAGTTGTTGTGTGTTGTTACCGCGCTGGGAGGACGTTAATGAAACTGCCTAACAATAAACCCACATAAGAAACCAAGAACTCTCTCTGCTTGTTGTGCACTCTACTCTCTAAAAGCCGTAGATGTTATGACGTCATTGGGCAGGCAAGCTGCTGGGAAAGCGGACGCGAGAACGGCTGTCCCCTCTCAGGTCCGCATTGAGCTGGAGGGGGCGTGGCCTCCAGCTCCGGCTGAATACCGGGAGTTTGTCGGGAGAAGGGAGGTTGTCGGGAGAGGCGCTGAATACCGGGATTCTCCCGCTAAAAACGGGAGGGTTGGCAAGTATGTGTAAGTGTATACATGTTCAAATATACCTTATTGTAAGTGTAAACATGACTATGCCCGTTAGCCTGTATGTCGATGTGTCATCCAATTGACAGGACAACATATATTTTCGACAAATAAAACCGATGTGGACATGGGTAGTGTCAATGCCTATTTCCTTCTCAATATTCTAATACACTGAGGAAATGGGTTCCAACATTAGCACGGCTAATTGCGGTTTCTGGTACTGTATGTGCATCAGGAATATATGGGGTGGTATCTGCTTGGCACAATATAATGCATTACATGTAATGTTTTTCTACTTTGTGTATTGACATGGTAGTAGGCTTGTACAAAAGACTGTCTCTGTAACGCTTGTTTTCTCTTTGTGTCATTGGGTTGCTTGAGTGTAGTTCACTTTTACGACACAGGAGGGGGCATTGAACGCATCATTACATCAGCAAGCTCTGAAAGTCACGGTGAACTTCGATGTCAATTGTTTAATTGACAGTGTGCGTCAATACAAAGTGAGTTACTTTATATACACTTTAATATCACTTTTTGTGTGCTTAAAACTGTATTGCAACTCATTTAGTCAGTTTTATTGTAGTCTAATGGCTGTTTGGCATCAAGTTCACAAACTAACTGCTAGCTGAATATCATACCCTGATTGGGGCCTGTTTGTAGCATTGGACATGTTTGTTAGCCCCAATTGACAATTTAGAATTATTGTTGTGATGCTATTTACATTATATTAATCATAACATTACTTAAGGCTGGGATGTTCAAATTCTGTGCATTTATGTAACTGTGTATACACAGCTAAGTGATGTATATTTAACAGCCCTGTTGCAGGCTTATGCCTATATTTCATTGCATTGTGGTCACTCTAGTTCAGGGGTCAGCAACCCACGGCTCCGTAGCCGCATGCGGCTCTTTGACCACTCTGATGCGGCTCAGCTGCATACTTTCCGACCCTCCCGGGAGACTTCCGGATTTCAGTGCCTCTCCCAGAAATCTCCCGGGTCAAATATGCTACGGATTTCTCCCCAACAACAATAATAAGGGCGTGCCGTGATGGCACAGCATTTAACACCTTCTACATCAGGGGTCTCAAACACACGGCCCGTGGGCCAATTGCGGCCCGCGAGACGTTCTTTTGCGGCCCCCGCCTTAATATGAAAGTTTAATGTTAGTGCGGCCCGTGAGTTTTAAATGAATGGCGCTTGACAGCGTTGTGTGCGGAGCTGAAGGAATCTACCAATCAAGGTGTGGTATAAGGCTCTCACAATATCGAGGGCGCGACGTGATGGCCTCTAGAAACTGTCACCGCATCATCTTTTTCTCCATACTAACAGCGTGCCGGCCCAGACACATGTTGTATGAGGCTTCTGCAGACACACGCAAGTTGTTGCAAGAAGTACTGAGGACCAGCCATACATGTCACACTGAGGGTGGTCATATTTTATTTTATTTATTTTTAACACTGTTACAAATATGCGCCACACTGTGAACCCACACCAACCAAGAATGAAAAACACATTTCGGGAGAACATCCGCACCTAAACACAACATAAACACAACATAACAAATACCCAGAATCCTTTGCCGCCCTAACTCTTCCAGGCTACAAAAACACCCCCGCTACCCCCAACCCCGCCCACCTCAAAACACACACACCTCAACACCCCCCCCCCCCCCCATCTCCCGAATTCGGAGGTCTCAAGGTTGGCAAGCATGCATTGACGTCACTTGCGTGATGCAAGCAGAGAAACATTTTGCCGCTTTTCCTCGACACCCACGCACGCTCTTCCTCCCTCCCTGCCTCCCTCGCTCGCCCGCCTGCTCGCTCCCTCCCCCGTTGTAAACAGTCCGGGTGGGGAAGACGAGCGTCCAAAGCACTCCGCCGAAGGACCGAGCGACAATACAAAAGTGTGGTGCACTGGACCCCAGCGCTGATACTCCGACAGAGAGTCGCTAGGCGAATCAGACGTGTAACACGTTTGTGGTGATGTTAGCCCGTTCGGGGCTAATTGTGCTCCCGTGACTTTAAACTCCACAGCGAGCCGCCCCCCCCCCCCCCCCTCCCTCCCGTTGGCTCCAGACAGAGACGATTTTTGATGCAATATTTCTTTGTTAAGCACAGGGGCACCCCGACGTGTCTTATTTTATTTCATTTCATTTCATTTTTATTTATCTCCTTCATTGACGTGCATCTTTGATCGATAGACAATCATACCTCAATCATTCAATTATACATTTACACACCAATGCCTGAGAAGGAGCAGGATGAAGAAAAATCTTATATTTTTCTGCCCCCTTCAACATAATACATAGTCTTACTTAATGATATCATATAAACCAACAATTACATCCAAATATAACGAAAACAAACAAAAAAACACACACAAAAACACAAGAAGTGCAAAACTTCATGATGTACAAACCGAACAAAAAAAACAAAAGAAGTAATATACACCTCACGGGATGATACAAAACAAATACAAAACCAGGCAAAAAATTAGTAAAATAATAAATATAAAGCAAAATGTAAACACTTATGGCTGTCCATATGATCTTATTGTTCTGTCTTTATATATTTTTTCAATTGGAATATATTTTTACAATCTTTTATCTCATTGTAAAGAGAATTCCATAGTTTGACCCCCCCTACCCCCCACTGATATGCACATTTTTTTTAAAGTTGTCTTTGAATACTGATACTGAAAAATGACCTTTCTTCTATGCTCTTCATTCTCAGAAGTGATGACAAACATTTTTTTGTAAATTTGCTGGTAATGTTTTACTTTTAGCCTTAAACATGACACATAATGTCTGTAACTTTACTAGCTCCTGTAATTTCAATAAACCCGAATTAATAAATAATATGTTAGTGTGTTCTAAGTAATCTACTTTATGAATAATCCTTATAGCTCTTTTCTGTAGTTGATACAGAGAAAGTTGCGGTGCACAATGAATACAATTTGAAACATCATTATACAACTAGACATGCTGAGGAGTATGCAAAATACCAGGGAGATGAGAGAGTGAACCGGGTTGCAAATTTTAAAACCAGTCTACTGAGGCAACAATATTTCGTCAAGAAAGCAAGCGAAAAGAGCGATGCAGCAGTCAAAGCCAGCTACATGGTGAGTGAGATGGTTGCTAGGGCGGGAAAGCCATTCAAAGAAGGTGAATTCATCAAAAAGTGCATGTTAGATTTTTTTTTAGAAATCTTTTCTTGCAGCCCAGCCTCACCCAGTGGCCCCCAGGTAAATTGAGTTTGAGACCCCTGCTCTACATCCTGTACAAAAGGCGTGCCAGCCCAGCCACATGTTGTATGCAGCTTCTGCTAGCACACATTAGCGACAGCAAGGCATACTTAGTCAACAACCATACAGATCACACTGACGGTAGCCGTATAAAACAACTTTAACACTCCTACTAATATGCGCCACACTGTGAACCCACACCAAACAAGAATGACAAACACATTTCGGGAGAACATCTGCACCGTAACTCAACATAAACACAACAGAACAAATACCCAGAAACCCATGCAGCCCTAACTCTTCCGGGCTACATTATACACCCCCCAACTCTGCCCCGCCACACATCAACACCCCCCCATCCACTTTGTGCGTCGGTTGAGGTGGGCGGGGTTTGTTGGTAGCGGGGGTGTATAAAGTAGCCCGGAAGAGTTAGGGCTGCATGGTATTCTGGGTATTTGTTCTGTTGTGTTTGTTGTGTTACGGTGCAGATGTTCTCCAGAAATGTGTTTGTCATTCTTGTTTGGTGTGGGTTCACAGTGGGGCGCATATTAGTAAGAGTGTTAAAGTTGTTTTATACGGCCACCGTCAGTGTGATCTGTATGGCTGTTGACTAAGTATGCATTGCTGTCGCTTATGTGTGCAATAGTGATGGGATCGGCAGTTCTTTTGACTGTACTGAATCAGTAGAATCAGATCCTTAAATTGATTCGTTCAAAAAATGTGTTCACCGAATCCTCCCCCCCCCAAAAAAAATAGGCGGGGCGTGCGTAGTACAGTGCAGACATTCGCGGGAGAAGCAGCAAATAGGGTGAACGCGAGTCTGTACACACTGTGTGATGGGATCGGCAGTTCTTTTGACTGTACTGAATCACTAGAATCAGTGACTGACACGCCACAGTCAGCACAGTTCAGTACGTGAATCTGAATCACTTCTGCAGCGGCAGTTCTGTGTGCAGGTCAGCGAATCATGAGTCAGTCAGTCAGTAACAGCTTCCCCAGCGGCGGATCTCGGTGTGTGTCAGTTCGCGAACGACACAAGCCCTCAGCACCCAATGAACGACGCGCACAGTGACTGAACGAGAGCCTCAATGTGACGTCCTCCTCCGCGACACAGTCAGTTCTCTGTGTCAGTAGGTTCGCGAGTCCTGATTCTGAATGAGTGAGTGAGTGCAGCGCGAACCTGAATCACGTCCTCAGCGACAATAAATAAAGAAAATAAATACCTTCAAAATAAAACAAATAAATTAAGAGCCAGAAATGCCGACATTAAAACTAAATGTTCTGTAGCCTCCGTTTAAAAATATAACAAAGAAAATATCAACTTAAATGTGCAAACAAAAAGAAAATAAATAGGCTACCTTAAATAAAACAAAACAAATATTAAACCAAGTGCCAGAAATGCCAACATTAAAACTAAAATTTCTGTAGCTTACATTTAAAAATATAAAAATGGAAATATCAACTTAAATATGCAATAAAAAGAAAATAAATAGCTTAAATCATATAAAAATCAACAACAGTTGCAGTAGAAGGGATAATAATAATAATAATAATAATAATATGAATCAGAATTGATCCCCAAGGAGAAATGTATTTTTGTTACAATAACTGTGTAAATAATAGCCTATGTATGTGTACATACATTAGTTATTATTTTTATTTAAAATCTTCTCAAAACAGCCTGCCCTACACTTTACCCCCCGCCCCTCCCCCTCGCGTCGCTGCTGCTCAGCCTTGCCCTGCCTGCACTGACTTTCTTTCTGTCTCCTCTACTCTCATAATTTTATGTGTTGAGATAATGGGGACGGGGCGCGTGTGTGTGTTTGTTTTCATGTAGCTTGAGTCAACATTAGCCATTAGCTTGGAGACTGAATGGAGAACGGATGCCAATGGCATGAAACATATCCCCGCGACGGGAGGAGAATCACTCGCGGCATTGGGGCAAGCAGAGCAGAGAGCGAGAGCGTTGTCGTTCACTGAGTGATTCATGTCGTTAATCCGCGGTGAACGAATCGTTTGCTCAGTCCCTCCCCCCGCCCTCTCATTGGCTGCGTCGTTCGCCGACGTCGAGGGTTCAGTAAGTCACAGAATGCGCCAGTTCCACTCATGGTCGCGGCGGAGCTCAATTGAACTGAGAATGGAACGAATCAGTTCATGAAGTGATTCGGTTCAGTACGTTCACTCAAAAGATTCGTTCTTTCGAACGAATTGTTCGCGAACACTAGTGTCCAAGCAGAAGCTGCATACAACATGTGGCTGGGCTGGCGCGCTGTTTGAACATGCTGTAGAGGGTGTTAAATGCTGTGGCATCACGGCACGTTATTGTTATATGGGTGAAAAACAGTAGACGTTCAAGAGAATAGTTGCCCTAATATTCAGAAGTCTCCTGGAAAAATCGGTAGGTTTGGCAAGTATGACGCTGTCAAGCGCCATTCATTTAAAACTCTGAGACCCCTGGTTTATACATAGCACAAAGCATTAAAAAAAACTTTGTATACAGTGTTATTTCATTTTAAATTTCAAAAGAGTTTAGTGGCTCCCATTGTTTTCTTTAATTTGTGAAACTGGTCAAAATGGCTCTTTGAGTGGTAAAGGTTGCCGACCCCTGCTCTAATTGATGTATAATGATTGAATTTGTTTGTATAGGAAACCATACACACACGCAAACGAACAACTCATGCATGTCTTCAATATACAATTGAACCTGCAAATCTGGACTTGGACAATCTATTATTTCTCCTGCACTCACCAAAACGAATAATTGCTGTCCTGACCCGACACCCTGAAGTGATTGCTAATCCATATTAAACCAGTCATAGTCGTCATTACAAGGCTATATGATTTATGCGTAACATGTTTTTGCGTTACGTGTGTTGGCTTATAGAATCGCACTCAACACTGAAAGATGGTGATGTGCGTACATGGAAGAGAATGCAGTACGTCAGGTTGGATGCAACATGGGGTTATGCTGAATGAAATGTGGCGGTCATTTTACTGTTGGCCTTGGTTTGCCATCAAAGTAGGCTTACGTGCTATATAATATCCATCCATCCATTTTCTACCGCTTATTCCCTTCGGGTCGAGCCTATCTCAGCTACAATCAGGCGGAAGGCGGGGTACAACCTGGACAAGTCGCCACCTCATCGCAGGGCCAACACAGATAGACTATATTATATACTATTAGACTTAATTATTTGGATGGTGGTCCGTGCGGTCAAACTAGACATTTTAGCAGGTTAATGCCAACAATCTGTCCCGACTCCCGACGAAAATATTGCTGCGTAACTTTACAAATGATTTGGCTAATCGACATCAGTAAAATGTGGCATAATTACTTAGTAAACCATCTTGCAAGAAGCATTAACAAGTGAAACCTTCAGCGTAGGACTCGTCAATTGCCATTTGAAGTTCCTTGGAGTATGATTCGGATTTGACTGTGTATTTGACAACCTCAGTAATGGAGAGTGGGAGGGGACTACAGAATTTTGACCTTGATTGCAGTACCAATTCTGGCCAGATTACTACATATGGCACCTTTAAAAGCTACATTTTTCATACATAAAAGTTGATTTCTTAAAGTGAACCCCAAATTAGCCCGTTCATTAATGACTCTAAATTATTAATAAAATCTTGGAAAAAGGTCAAAAACATTTTTAAAAGCCTTTGAATTATTAGATTTACTGAAGAAATTTAAATTGATTTTAAGCCTAATTATTATTTGTTTTAATCAACAGTAAATTTCAGAAAGTAAAAAAGCAAATACACCGAATAGGTTTATTATTGTTTGTCACATGGCGCCATTTTGGGACAGGTTCACTCACTGCAGGTGCTGTAGTGTAAATCCATTTAGTGCTTTCAACCGGATGTTGAAGTCCCGTTCTTCTTCTAGCCCTCCATAGTGTTTCTACACGTATGGATTCTTCATTCATTCTTCAAGTTTTACAATATAACTAAAACAATACTTACTTAGTAAACCGTTCCATGTGTGATGTCTTTAGGAATGTTTTCATGCATAGTTGTACGTGCTATCGTAATGTAATGAAACAAGCATCGTTAGCTTTAGCTAATATGCTAACACGTTTACGAGTGTCTGCGTTAGTATTATTAACTTACAACGGCATTGTTTTTGTAATGTTTCAGTGTCACAAATTCCTCAGTAAATTCACTAAAACGTCACCGTGGTGTTATTGAGTCTGATTAGATGATTGGAGAGCTAGCTTCCGCAGTTAGTGGGTCCATGACGATGACTTCTGTTTTGTTTGATCAGCTCTTTTGCTGCCGTGTTACAGACACCGTTTGGAAACAATTAAGGTATGTAAATAAACATTTACCGAATATTTCTGTGTAAATAACTAATTTCACAACGTATATATCTGTATACATGATTTATTTTTTCTAAGATTTAGTGGGTGCAGCTTATATACCGGTGCGCTCTATAGTCCAGAAAATAAGGTATTTGTATTTACTCTTTTTTTTGTATTTGTATTATTTTCTCTTTAAGCCAAAATCACGGCGATTGGTTCGGATATGTAGTTGGGCTGACTCAGGTTAGCATTGTATGACTCAAGCTAATCATGTGCAAAGATGACAGCTCACACAGGACCAGCCCATTCCCTTCGCCCTCTTGTCACTTTACCTCCTTTGTGCGCCTATATCGTTTATACGGCTTCTCCTTTTTCTTCTTTAAAAAGGGGGTTTCTGTGGCGACGACATGACCCCCGCTGCTGTCGACAGGGCCCTAAGGAGCTGGGCTGATTGATGGTGCGCAGGCCGCTATAAAGACTATCTGCTGCTGCCAGATTAGGACCAGCAAACACGGCCCCCACCTAACTGCTGACCAGTCAAAAATGTCGCTTTGCGGGCAGCATTCCGCCATTTTTTGTCCTGAGATTTACAGGATCAAGGAAGAAATGACAAACGGATTTTGGCATGTATTGATGCAACCGCAATATTTCATGCGCAACACGGTTCCAAACTATGGCCTGTGGGCAAAGTGCAACCCACTGAAGCCTTCAGTTTGGCCCACGAGACATCACAAGTCTACTGTGTTGGGACTAACGCGTTACAAAGTAACGCGTTACTGTAACGCCGTTAGTTTCGGCGGTAACTAGTAATCTAACGCGTTATTTTTTATATTCAGTAACTCAGTTACCGTTACTACATGTTGCGTTACTGCGTTATTTTATGTTATTTTGTATGTTGTATCGGCTAGAAACAGAAGATCTGAGTGTGTTTTTTTGGAGCGCTGCGGACCGCGTTGGAAAAGAAGAGGCGTGCTGATCATGGCCGAGCCAGAAGTCTAGTTTGTTAAGATGGAGATATTTTCACTACTTTTCTTTTGTCGAGCACAAAGAAAATAACATTTTAGTTAAATGTAAATTGTGCTTTGGATCAAAGATCCCATCTACTGCCCAAAACAGCAATTCAAATCTGCTGATACAAGCTACATAAGCAACATGCTTCGACGAAGCTAGTAAAGAGAGACAGAGACTCCGATGCCACTTTCCCTCCACCACCACCACTTAAGGATTAACTCTGCCTCTGCTCATCATTCAGCACTGAAAGTACACACTCTGTCAATCAATGTTCCCTCTAATTTTTCATGTGTTTGAGCAAACGTAAAAAGTCCCTGAGTATTCAGTGGAGCCCATGTGAGCAACATCAGACGTGCGCACTGTGGCTACACCAGCAGCACACCTGTCCCAAGCCTGACTAAATAACAAATTAAATCTCCTTCTATCCATCCATTTTCTACCGCTTGTCCCTTTCGGGGTCGCTGGAGCCTATCTCAACTGCATTCGGGCAGAAGGCGGGGTACACCCTGGACAAGTCCCCACCTCATCGCAGGGCCAACACAGATAGACAGACAACATTCTCTTATTATAATCAAATGACAGCAGTCATTTCCATGAGGTTATTTTCTAATATAAGTGTTTTGGCCCAATTACAATGACAATAACAAAAGAATATTGTTTTTCATGAACTGTGTACTTGTATTGTTTGTCTGGGTGGAGGTCCTGCTTTGGAAATAAGTTGTACCCCTTTCAGACATTGCATTTATTTCCCATTAAAACATTCACATGTTGCACAATGAGATGTAAGCAGGGTATCATGTGTACTGCAACTTCCTGTTTGTAAAAAATATATTTTTATTAGTATTTATTTAATATACTAACAGCATTTCATGATTAATATTTATAAATTAAGATTCCTAATAAATGACACTAGAATAAGCACACATTTGATTGGTAAATCATAGTGTAACGACCTGGAATTACACTTTATGTGTGGTGTTGGAGTTGTCCGACTTTTTGTGTGGCTGTAAACGCATCACTGGCTAAGTGCCATATGTGCATGTGTTGGCGCAAATGAGAAAGAGCGAGCGGCTGCTGTTGCTTTTGGTCTGGTTTGTACTGCAGAAAATGACCACCTTTGCTAGATATCATTTTTTTTACTAATGTTTTGGTGATGTGTTTATGGCCGACAATAAAGAGTTTTGCTCAGTAAAGTGATGGATGGAATTCATGTCCTCAATGCGTCTCGACAGATGTTACAATATTTGAACAAAGATGACGAAAAGTGTTTTCTCATTCGTGTCCGTGTCGTGTCGAAAATTGTTATGCGCTTATTTTTTTATTTGATTTTGTGCGTGGCATATATTTGCCGTGCGCAGAGGATGCTTGAGCAGTGCACAATTGCACAGGCACGCACCTTAGAGGGAACGTTGCTGTCAATTATCTTATATACTCTTTCATTCTAGACTTTTAGAGTGTTTGATTATCACATCACTCTAAATGTATAGACTATAAAGTTCACAAACATAAAGAGAGATCCTAGTGGGCCAGGCCAATCTTTCCTTATCTCTAAACTAAAACTGGGGAAATGTGTAGAGTGTTCTGGGCTTCAGACATGATTTTGTGTCAGAATTCCTTGAGGAAAAAATGCCTGGTTAGGCTTTGTGTATGTAGTGTTTGCCTTTCTTGCTTTACAGCTATGCTGTTATTATGCTGTTTGTTACTTATGTATGTTATGTTGCAGCTATTTAAAATAGTTTTGTCAATTTGTTCTGGCCAGAAACAAATTGGCCTTTGTAACATAGCTTTGTCTTTGTGTGTTGTATGTAGACCACATTGCTTAGCAGAGTTCAGTGATGCAAATGCATGTCAAGTTGATCAACAGATTGTATTATTCTCCAGTGCAATAACAGTACTGAAATGAAGGCTAAAAGGGCATTAATGGGAGCCTTAGAAAAAAAAGAAGTAACTAAATAGTTACTTTTCACAGTAACGCATTACTTTTTGGTGTAAGTAACTGAGTTAGTAACTGAGTTACTTTTGAAATAAAGTAACTAGTAACTGTAACTAGTTACTGGTTTTCAGTAACTAACCCAACACTGATACATACATACATATATACATACATATACTGTATACATACATATATACATGTGTATATATATATATATATATATATATATATATATATATATATATATATATATATATATATATATATATATATATATATATATATATATATATATATATATTTATATATATATATATATATATATATATATATATATATATATATATATATATATACATGGGCAACACGGTGCAACAGGGGTTAGTGCATGTGCCTCACAATACGAAGGTTCTGAGTAGTCCTGAGGTTGATTGGCAACACTAAATTGGCCCTAGTGTGTGAATGTGAGTGTGAATGTTGTCTGTCTATCTGTGTTGGCCCTGTGATAAGGTGCCGACTTGTCCAGGGTGTACCCCGCCTTCCGCCCGAATGCAGCTGAGATAGGCCCCAGCACCACCCTGCAACCCCAAAAAGGGACAAGCGGTATAAAATGGATGGATGGATATACATACATACACACACACACACACACACATGTATATATATATATATATATATATATATATATATACATACACACACACACACACACACACACATATATATATATATATATATATATATATATATATATATATATATATATATATATATATATATATATATATATATATATATATATATATAGGGATGTCCGATAATGGCTTTTTGCCGATATCCGATATACCGATATTGTCCAACTCTTTAATTACCGATACCGATATCAACCGATATATGCAGTCGTGGAATTAACACATTATTATGCCTAATTTGGACAACCATGTATGGTGAAGATAAGGTACTTTTAAAAAAAAACAATAAAATAAGATAACTAAATTAAAAACATTTTCTTGAATAAAAAAGAAAGTAAAACAATATAAAAACAGTTACATAGAAACTAGTAATTAATGAAAATGAGTAAAATTAACTGTTAAAGGTTAGTACTATTAGTGGACCAGCAGCACGCACAATCATGTGTGCTTACAGACTGTATCCCTTGCAGACTGTATTGATATGTATTGATATATAATGTAGGAACTAGAATATTGATAACAGAAAGAAATGGGGGGAGGGAGGTTTTTTGGGTTGGTGCACTAATTGTAAGTGTATCTTGTGTTTTTTATGTTGATTTAATAAAAATAAAAAAATAAAAACCCGATACAGATAATAAAAAAAAGTGATACCGATAATTTACGATATTACATTTTAACGCATTTATCGGCCGATAATATCGGCAGGCCGATATTATCGGACATCCCTAATATATATATATATATATATATACAGTATATGTAACAGTCACTGTTCTGCGTTGTGTCTTTTGTAGTGAAGCACACACAGGAGTTGAGTCGTGGAGGATTTATTCACCTTTTTTTTGATAGGAACAAAAAAGAACAGAAGGGCGTCACACACAGTCCACAGTACACAGGATCTCTCCACAGCTCCAAGCGTCAGTGCTCCTGAAGCTGGTCACACAGGTGCAACGCCAAATCACCCCCCAGGGAAACAAAAAGGTATGTAACGGAAAATAATAGAGTGGAACCTATTTACAATAAGAGACACTTTTGGGGAAGTTCACAACAGAAAATTATGTCAATAAATGACCAAAAATAAAATAAAATACATATATATATATATATATATATATATATATATATATATATATATATATATATATATATATATATATATATATATATATATATATATACATATATATATATATATATATATATATATTACATACACACACAAACACACAACACATATATATACTGTATGTATGTGTGTATATGTATATATATATATATATATATATATATATATATATATATATATATATATATACATTTATATGTATATATATATATATATATATATATATATATATATATATATATATATATATATATATATATATATATATATATATATATATATATATATATATATATATATATATATATATATATATACCTGTATATATATACAGTATATATATATATATATCCCCAAGTCAAGATGTTTGGGCACCCATGACATAAATCATGCATGTGTGGGATTGTAAATTTGTGCAAAAATATGTTTTCCATTCTGGTCTCTCCTGGTTTTTCCGGGAAATGCGTCCACCCGTGCTCCACATGTAGGTCACTGGTCTTTTATGCCCAACCATGCGAACCCACCGAGTGTTTGACGTTTCCATACCATCCTTACAATCACCACGTTGCCATGGCAATGCACTGGGTGGCAGTGGCAGCAGAGTTACAGTGCAGGGAAGGGAGAACACAAAAAAGGGAGGAGGTCAATTAGCCTGCTTTCCTTTGTGAGCGCTGTCTCGGTGCAGCCAAGTCCCTTGATTAAAAGCTCCGACCAAAGTTTGTTGACTTGGGGCTAGAAGCAGGACAGATTGCTCAAATGACCGGGAAAAAACACACAGGAGCCTTAACCTTTGTTGAGGACTGTAGTCCTGCATGTGGTAAAAAACCATGGGTTTAAAGTGGTTGGATTTATGTGACTTTACTGAGTGTTGTGAACGTCCCCTAAATGCTTGTTGAAGTCACTTGATCGACTGGACTGAAGTGTGCAGAGAGACTTGGGGCCTGAACTTGGACTTATGTAACCCACGTGGTTCAGTTCCTGCTTTCAGTTCTGCCCGGGACTCGGAAACCTTGGTCGCTGGCATGAGAGACAAGCGTGCTGGCTACTAAGCTAAAATCCAGAGCTAATAACCTAAAAATTCACTAAGCCAACTAGTGATAGGAAATCGCATAACCAGAATGTTTGCAACTTAAAGCAAAACAATTTCCAGAGAGAACTGAAAATCTCTCAAACTGGGGTACTCATATTATTTGGGGAATATTTTGTTGGCAGAATAAAAACACCTTAGAATGCTAGAAGAGATACACACTTAACTCGAATTTGCAATTCTGGTAGGAATTGCATGTGAATGCCCTATGTGCGCCAGCCGCCAAACCGCCGATAATGCGTGAGTGGAACTGGAATGCTTGAATGTCCAGGGTGAGTGGAGTGTGTGGATGTTGAAATGGTTCAAATCGGTTGAGAAATGTGGGATATAAAGTTGATTGTGTATTTCCTATTCATTCTCGATGGGGAGAAAATTACCGGAAATTCGAGGAAAACCGGGAATTTTGGGAATGGGACTAAATTTTTTGTGTTCGATATACGTGAAGAGCAGTGTGTGGGTTGATGGTTGAAAGGTTGGAATAGGGCAAACATGGTGCAAAATGTTGAGAATTTTGGGCATTGTAGAACTATGAATATGTCCATTCATTTGAATGGGAATTTCCTGGACATTTGGGAATTTTGAGAAAAATTTGATTTTTTGAAAATATACATATATATAAATGGGTTGGTGTTGGATTTTTTGGAAACGGTTTAAAAATGTTGACCTAGTAACAGTTTGAATTTTAATAGTAATTCGGAATTCCTCGAATTTCAGGAAAACCGGGAATTTTTACGAAAAAACAAATCATAGCTTTGTTGTCCCAACTAAGAAGAATGTTTTGAAAGTGGAATGGTTGGAATTTGCTGAAAAATGTGGACTGTGAAAACTTTCCAGGAAGAGTTGAAAATAGTTTATATAGACTGGAAGGTTTTCACAGTCCACATTTTTTGGAAAACCAGGAATTCTGGTTTTTTTTTTTTACTTGGTAGTTTGATTGTAAAGTTAAAGTTAAACTACCAATGATTGTCACACACACTTGGTGTGGTGATATTTGTCCTCTGCATTTGACCCATGCCCTTGATCACCCCCTGGGAGGTGAGGGGAGCAGTGGGCAGCAGCGGTGCCGCGCCCGGGAATAATTTTTGGTGATTTAACCCCCAATTCCAACCTTTGATGCTGAGTGCCAAGCAGGGAGGTAATGGGTGCCATTTTTATAGTCTTTGGTATGACTCGGCCGGGGTTTGAACTCACAACCTACCGATCTCAGGGCGGACACTCTAACCACTAGGCCACTGAGTAGGTGATTGTCCAAGGTGAGTGGAGTGTGTGGATGGTGGAACGGTTCGAATCAGGTGCGAAATGTGTGAATTGTGCCAGTTTGAAAAATAGCCTGTTCATTATCAATAAGAAAAAAACGAGAATTATGGGAAATCTGGGGTTGTTTTTTTTGTTTTTTGTTTTTTTCCGTTTTGATACTGGAGCGGTTCTGATTGGATGCAAAATTGTAGGCTTTGCAGCGCGCCAAAGTTTTGTGGCGGAATAATAATAAATAGATGGTTATTTAGTGTAGAATCTTATATATGTGGATGCTTGGATATTCACACAATAATAATAATAATGATGATAATAAATAAACTATATTTTGGTGTAGAATCCTATATGTGTGAATGCTTGGACATTCACACAATAATAATAATAAATACATTATATTTTGGTGTAGAATCCTATATGTGTGAATGGACATTCCATCCATCCATCCATTTTCTACCGCTTGTCCCTTTTTGGGGTCGCGGGGGGGGGGTCACTGGAGCCTATTTCAGCTGCATTCGGGCAGTAGGCGGGGTACACCCTGGACAAGTTGCCACCTCGTCACAGGGCCAACACAGATAGACAGACAACATTCACACTCACATTCACACACTAGGGCCAATTTAGTGTTGCCAACCAACTTATCCCCAGGTTAAGTTAAAGTTAAAGTACCAATGATTGTCACACAAACACTAGGTGTGGTGAAATTTGCCGTCTGCATTTGACCCATCCCCTTGTTCACCCCCTGGAAGGTGAGGGGAGCAGTGGGCAGCAGCGGTGCCGCACCCTGGAATCATTTTTGGTGATTTAACCCCCAATTCCAACCCTTGATGCTGAGTGCCAAGCAGGGAGGTAATGGGTCCCATTGATATAGTCTTTGGTATGACTTGGCCGGGGTTTGAACTAACAACCTACCGATCTCAGGGCGGACACTCTAACCACTAGGCCACTGAGTAGTAGGTGCATGTCTTTGGAGGTGGAGGAAGCCGGAGTACCCGGAGGGAACCCACGCAGTCATGGGGAGAACATGCAAACTCCACACAGAAAGATCTCGGGATTGAACTCAGGACTACTCAGGACCTTCGTATTGTGAGGCAGATGCACTAACCCCTCCGCCACCGTGCTGCCCTGCCTGGACATTCACACAATTATAATAACAATAATAATTATAATAAATAAATTATATTTTGGTGTAGAATCTTATACGTGGGAATGCATGGACATTCACACAAGGAGCTTACCCTGTTTCCTGATCAATGCACTCGAGCACACACATTTATATTATTAGTGATGGTGTCATGAGGAACGTGACGAAGGACACACGTCAAGCTAACTATCAGGCATGCAACCTCGGTGGACAAAAGCATGAGAGACGGGCCACCATTTTCCAGACTGCTTTGGCCCTCAGACAGCTCAGTCCATTGTCAACAGCGCTGGTATTCATGTAAATTACTCCTGTTTCGTAGAATAAATTGCTCAACTTCAGTTTAGTCTCCCATCATCCTTTTATACTGCCTTAGAGGAAAATAATCTGGGAGGCCTCCCAGATGAAACCACTGTATATTGCAGAACGTATCAGAACCATTTTAGTACATTTACACATTTGCATTATTGTATTCTTCCAGGAAGATTTCAAAGAGCGTGAATGTCCAAATGTGTCAGGACTGTGTCATCGAGTTTGTGGTCCACGTTGCTCAGGGCTGCAGATAGAAATGCATTTCTGTTGACTGCTTTTATGGCCGCATTCAGTGGCTCAGTTGACCGACTCCCACCTTCCCCTTGTTTCAGCAGCTGGTAAGTTTCCAGGAATGTACTTGCTCCACTTCAACTCTGCTGGCCGGGAGAGGCCCACCTATCTGCAGTCGGACTAAGGTGGACATGAGTCATGGCTGGCAGTTGTGCCAAGGAGAATGCAGACCCTCCAGACCCTCTTCTGTCGGTAAAGTCTCAAGTTGTGAACTCTTTGACTCGCTTAACCCAGGGGTGTCCAAAGTGCGGCCCGGGGGCCTTTTTGTAGACAGGCCAGGTGAAATGTAAGGAGAAAATGTTGCAATGTTGACTCTAATAACAAAGAACTGCCATGCAGACTGTTTTTACTTTAAAGGCCTACTGAAACCCACTACTACCGACCACGCAGTCTGATAGTTTATATATCAATGATGAAATCTTAACATTGCAACACATGCCAATACGGCCGGGTTAACTTATAAAGTGCAATTTTAAATTTCCCGGGGAACTTCCGGTTCAAAACGCATTTGGAGGATGACGTATGCGCGTGACGTCGCGAGGTCCACGGAAGTGTTTGGACCCTTTTGGACACAATACAAAAAGCTCTGTTTTCTTCGACAAAATTCCACAGTATTCTGGACATCTGTGTTGGTGAATCTTTTGCAATTTGTTTAATGAACAATGGAGGCTGCAAAGAAGAACGTTGTAGGTGGGATCGGTGTATGCGGCTGACTGTAGCAACACAACAAGGAGGACTTTGTTGGATAGCAGACGCGCCAGCGGCGAACTCACCTTGACTTCCTACGTCTGCGGGCCGCCGACCGCATCGTCGATCGCTGGAACGCAGGTGAGCATGGGTGTTGATGAGCAGAGGAGGGCTGGCTGGCGTAGGTGGAGCGCTAATGTTTTTATCATAGCTCTGACGAGGTCCCGTTGTTAAGTTAGCGTCGTTAGCAACAGCATTGCTAGGCTTCGACAGGCGTCGAATACACATTAACCGTGTATTTACATGTCCAGTGTTTGGTTCGGTGTCTCCTGATAGTAGTATTGTTGATCTTCTGTCTATCCTTCCAGTCAGGGATTTATTTATTTTGTTTCTATCTGCATTTGAGACAGATGCTATCACGTTAGCTCATGCTAAAGAGCTTCGTCGATGTATTGTCGTGGAGATAAAAGTCACTGTTAATGTCCATTTCGCCTTCTCGACTCTCATTTTCAAGATATAGTATCCGAGGTGGTTTAAAATACAAATCCGTGATCCACAATAGAAAAAGGAGAGAGTGTGGATTCCAATGAGCCAGCTTGTACCTAAGTTACGGTCAGAGCGAAAAAAGATATCTCTTGAACTGCATTCTAGTCCGTCACTCTAACGTTCCTCATCCATGAATCTTTCATCCTCGCTCAAATTAATGGGGTAATCGTCACTTTCTCGCTCCTAATATCACTCGCTCCATTATAAACAATGGGGAATTGTGAGCAGCACTACCGCTTGTGACGTCACGCTACTTCCGGTAGGGGCAAGGTTTTTTTTATCAGCGTGCAAAAGTTGCGAACTTTATCGTCGATTTTCTCTACTAAATCCTTTCAGCAAAAATATGGCAATATCGCGAAATGATCAAGTATGACACATAGAATGGATCTGCTATTCCCGTTTAAATAAAAAAAATTCATTTCAGTAGGCCTTTAAAACTGCCATTGCTCAAAAAATAATAATGAACCAAAATCAGCGTGGACATGAATTAATGACCTAACAAACACTCTAATTACTTCACATCAAATATTTCACCTTGAATTGTTTTGTTTTTTGTTTTTTAAATTTACATTTCACGGGTTTGAATTATAATGTTTTTACATTTTTATTTTTTTATTTTTTATTTTTTTACATAATCGCCATTCCAGAAACAAATTTTAAAAATAGATAAATACAAACTAAAAACTCAATTGACAAATGGATCTGAAGTTGAAAAAAAAGTATTACTTATTTTTAGCACTTTTATGAGAGAGACCATTTTGGATCCCCAATCATTTTAGTGGGATTTTTTATATATTTTTTGTTAACTGTCATTGCTCAAAAAATAATAATGATTCAAATCAATGTTGCTATGAATTATTGACCATTAAAAGCTACAATTACTTCACAACAAATATTCCACTTAGAATGTTTTATTATTATTTATTTTTTTGGGGGGGAGGGGTGAGGGCGGGGGGAAATTGGGGGTTTAAAACATTAAAAAACTAATTTTTTATTTTTATTTTTTTAAAGGGCACAAAACAAACACAAATAAATAAAAGGAATTAAAGGTTCCAGGAACCTAAAATTCCTGAACTTTTGGTGGGAAAGGACCTCCTAATGTCTTGAATGAGCTGAATAGGTTGTCTTTCGTCACGTGACTTTTGAACAGAAGTAAAGGAATTGGTTGGCCACCAAACCAACATGGCTACTGTGGCGCAAACGCCGTGGGACCTATCTGCCTAGAACAATGCAAGTATAGGGTGTTTTTCTTTGAGAGAGGAAAAACGCGGCCCAGAGCACTTTGACAACAGACCCTTGCTGGACCACTACTTCGATCCTCGCATATTTAAAGAGCCGGACATGAATACAACATATAGTTCCAGGAACTACAGGTTCCAGGAACCTAAAGTTCTTGGACTTTTGCTGGTAAAAGGCCTCTTCATGCCCTGAATGAGCTGAATAGACCCATGTTGAATATAGTGAGTGATGCGGGAGTAGCTGAGCATCCACAAACAGTTGACCACTTTGAATGACAGAACCCAACCAGACGCTCCAATTAACTTTCCAGTCCTATAGACGGCATAAATAAGAGCCGTGTGGTAAAAATGTCTGCTCCCCTGCTGCTCTTGATGAACTCTCTTGGCCAAACGCTCGACACCGCTTGCGTAAGTTGGCTTCTTTTAAAAACATGGCTGCATTTGCATGACAAAGCCGGGTGGCTTGCGAGAGAAGGAGGGGGATCGTGTCTGAAGGGAGTCGGAGGGAAGGAGCAGAATAGATCGGTCCTTTCACGCCGACGCTCGGATTGCCGATTGCCTCCAGTCGCCTGCTGGACATGTTGGACGTGGAAGTACTTGACGACCAGTCTGGATGGATCTACCTGCAGATGCCCGACACGTGTGGATTCTGTTTCCAGATTACTTAGGGAGTGACCTCCTGCTGTCTTGATTGGGAAAAAAGCAGATTTAAGTTTTATTTATGCTATGACTTTGAACAATTATGAGTTTTTAAACTGGAATAACAGTTGTTTCTTTGAACTCTGTAAACATTAACGCCAAGGATTTTTTTTCATTTTTTTTTCCTCAAGCGACGTGACCCAGGACCGAATTGGACAAGGTTTTTGTTTCAACTGGACATCAGACTGATTTAGAGATGACTGGACCTGTGCATGCTGGATTAATACTTTTTACGCTTGTGGTAATAACATTCTTATTATTCTACATTATATTATGTCAAAAATGTATGAACAAAAATCAGTATTGACTTTAGCCTTAATCATGGTCCGGTGCCTCCGTTTTAAGTCATGCTTTGACCTATGTGAAGTTCCCCCCCTTATTATTGCAAATATTAAAATAACACTGCCATTCGCTTATGTCGCAAACATGTTATGTTATTAACAGTTTATAGTTATTATGTTATTAATGTGTTATTATACATAACCAGACCCCCTCCCCCATCTTGTCATAATCTCCCCAAACTTGTCCCAACCAATTGTGCTACGTTTGTGCTGAAAAACTGTGTTTGTCTATTATAGTTTTACGAGTCATAGACCCCCCTCTAGTCAAACACTCCCCAAACTTGTGCCACGTTTGTGCTGGTTTGTGGTACAAAATTGTCTGACTACTATAGTTTTAATGTCATTCATGTTTTTTAGTTATGTTGTTAATGTGTTATGATTCATAACATAACACATTACTGTTACTGAGGTCAAAACCTCTCCAAACTTGTCCCAATTGTTTGTGCTACGTTTGTGCTGCGAAACTTTTTTGTCTATTATAGTGTTTATGTTACTGACGTTGTATAGCTGTTATGTTATTAACGTGGTATAATTCTTAACCAGCCCCCCCACCTTGTCGAAATCTCCCCAAACGCTGTTCAAACATTTGTGCTGGTTTGTGCTACAAAATGTTTTTTTTTAACAATTGCAGTTTTTATGTCATTAACGTTTATTAGTTATGTTATTAACCTGTTATTATTCATAACCAGCCCCCCACCTGGTCAAAATCTCCCCAAACTTGTCCTAAACGTTTGTGATAGGTTTGTGCTGCAAAACGTTTTTGTCTATTATAGTTTTTTCTTCATTTATTAGTTCCTTAGTTTTCATGTTACCATGTTATTATTCATAACCATTCATAAAATTGTATAGTTGTCAGGCTTGCTACCAACAGTTTGATCATGTTTGGGTTTTCCTGTGTTTTGGTGTTTTAATTCCTGTCCAGTGTTATTTGTAGTTTCTACTTCCTGTGCTTAGAATCACTTCCTGTCCTGGTGCTCTTGTTTTTTCAGTATTTCCTGTTTGGTCTCTGTGTTTTGAAGCACCTTGTGGGGCGGCGTGGCGAAGTTGGTAGAGTGGCCGGGCCAGCAATCGGAGGGTTGCTGGTTACTGGGGTTCAATCCCCACCTTCTACCATCCTAGTCACGTCCGTTGTGTCCTTGGGCAAGACACTTCACCCTTGCTCCTGATGGCTGCTGGTTAGCGCCTTGCATGGCAGCTCCCGCCATCAGTGTGTGAATGTGTGTGTGAATGGGTGAATGTGGAAATACTGTCAAAGCGCTTTGAGTACCTTGAAGGTAGAAAAGCGCTATACAAGTATAACCCATTTATCATTTATCATTTACCTTTACTTTTTGTTTCATGTCTTGTCAGCATACCTGATTCTTATTAATTAGTTCTATTTAGTTCCACCTGGGTCCCTCCTTCAGGGCTGGATCATTTCTGTCGAGGTTTTGGTGAGCGTTGCTTGTAGCGTGACCCCAAGGATGCGGAAATAGCAGACGGCGTGCAGGTAAAAGTATATTCATTGGCAACAGGGGGGTGCACAGGAAGCCGACTAACAAGTATACTAACAAGTAAAGGTGCTTCAAAACACAGAGACCAAACAGGAAATACTGACAAAACAAGAGCACCAGAACAGGAAGCGATTCTAAATACAAGAAGTGAAAACTAGAAATAACACTGAATAGGAATTAAAAGACCAAAACACAGAAAAACCCAAACATAACCAAACTGTCAGTAGCAAGCATGACAATAGTATTTATGTTATTAATGTGTTACTTATCATAACCAATGCCCCCCTTTGTTTAAACGTTTGTGCTGGTCTGTGCTACAAAGCGTTTTTGTCTAATGTAGTTTTTATGTCATTAACATTTTTTTTTTAGTTATGTTAATAATGTCATTCATATCCAGCCGCGCCCAACCCATCCTGTCAAAATCTCTCCCAACTTGTGCTACGTTTGAAGGGTCTTTTGTTTTTGTCTAACTATTATCATTTTTATGTTATTAACATGTTACTTATCATAACCAGCGACCCCCCACTCCATCTTGTCAAAATGTCCCCAAACTTTTCCCAAACATTTGTGTCACATTTGTGCTGTTTTGTGCTACACAATGTTTTTGTCTAACTATTATAGTTTTGATGTCATTAACGTTTTTTAGTAATGTTGTTAATATGTTATGAGTCATAACTTGTCCCCAAACTTGCCCCAATCGTTTGTGCTACGTTTGTGCTTGCTAACCTTTTTGTCTATTACAGTTTTTATGTTATTAACGTTGTATAGGTATTATGTTATTAATGTGTTATGATTCATAACCAGCCCCCCACCTTGTCAAAATCTCCCCAAACTTCGTTCAAACGTTTGTGCTGGGTTGTGCTACGAAAGGCTTTTGTCTATTATAGTTTTTATGTCATTAACCTTTTTTTTAGCTATGTTAATAATGTAATTCATAACCAGTGCCCCCCCCCACTCCTCTCCATCCCCCCACTCCCCCCATCTTGTCAAAATCTCTCCCAACTTGTGCTACGTTTGTGCTGGTTTGTGCTACAAAGGGTCTTTTGTTTTTGTCTAACTATTATGTTTTTTTTAATGTTATTAACGTCTTACTTATCGTAACCAGCGCCCCCCAGTCCATCTTGTCAAAATTTCCCCAAACTTGTCCCAAACATTTGTGTCACATTTGTGCTGGTTAGTGCTACACAACATTTTTGTCTAACTATATAGTTTTGATGTCATTAACGTTTTTTAGTTATGTTGTTAATGTGTTATGATTCAGAACCAACCCCCCCCTCCCCCCCGCCCCCCCCCGACCCCCCAGCCCACCGCTATCTTGTCAAACTATCTCCCAACTTGTGCTATGTGTCTATTATAATTTTTATGTTATTGACGTTGTATAGCTATTATGTTATTAACCTGTTATGATTCATAACCAGCCCCCAACCTTGTCAAAATCTCCCCAAACGTTGTTCAAACGTTTGTGCTGGTTTGTGCAACAAAATGTTTTTGTCTATTATAGATTTTATGTCATTAACGTTTTTTGTTATGTTAATAATGTGTTATGATTCATAACCCCCCCCCATGTTTGTATGTTAATAACATAAAAACTCTTACAGTTTGTATGTTATTAACGTGTTACTTGTCATAACCAGCCCCCGCCTACCCTTGATTTCCGTGTAGCCAATTAGCTTAGTGAAACACGAGGCGCAGTAATATGTAAAAATAAAGTACATGGTTTTTACTTGACTGTTTCCTGTAGGTGGTGTGTGAGAGCGAGCCGACACATGTTGGGGCTGACAGAATGGCAGACGCGCATGGTAAGCAAACATCACTTTATGCTAGCTTCACATTGCAGACTGTCATGTCAAGTTCACATTTTATTGCTTGAAGGGAAACCTCTATTTTTTTGTAATGTTGCCTATCATTCACAATCCTTATGTAAGACAAAAACAAGTTTTTTTTCTTTTTTTATGCATTCTAAGTCCTAAAGTATGGCAGAAGAGGTGGCTAACAATGCAGCTAATGAGAGTAAACTATATTGCTCATATCAACATCCAAAAAGTGCCTACAATACTCCATTTACATGTCGTCACCTGAATATCAACCAAATATTAGCGATATTGTTATTATAAGCGCTAACGCAGACAAACTATTATTAGCCGCAGCGTGATCGCAGAGAGCTAACTAGCTTATGCTGCTATATTGACATATTGAGCAGCTACATCGCCTCTGAGTTAGTGAAAATTAATTATAGATTATGAATCATGCCTCTCACCTGGATAGTAGAAGGTTGTGGACATAAACCCACAAGTTGGTCAACTTTGACATCCAACTTAGACCCGGAGATAGCGAGTAAGACAGAAAATGGCGCTCCTTTTTAACCCTTTGTGAGGATTATGATTAATTCTTCATCTAAAAGGGGAATATATAAACATCCCAGTGAGAGCAGACATTGTACAGTAAGTGATTGTGTTACTATGTTGATAGTTTGTATAAATGATAAATGGGTTATACTTGTATAGCGCTTTTCTACCTTCAAGGTACTCAAAGCGCTTTGACAGTACTTCCACATTCACCCATTCACACACACATTCACACACTGATGGAGGGAGCTGCCATGCAAGGCGCTACCAGCACCCATCAGGAGCAAGGATGAAGTGTCTTGCCCAAGGACACAACGGACGTGACTAGGATGGTAGAAGGTGGGGATTGAACCCCAGTAACCAGCAACCCTCCGATTGCTGGCACGGCCACTCTACCAACTTCGCCACGCCGTCCCTATCTTGTTTAGCACTTAGCAATACTGCTACATAATGCTTAGTGTTTCACAGAAGCTGCATCTGTTTAGCCCACAGCTTATAATACTTGTTAATCATCCTCCTTATATTCACGCTCAAAAATGTAAGTTTCTAAATGATCATTTGTCCCAAAGTATTCTTTGTTGTCTCTCATGAAGTCTGCCGTGATCATTAGTGTTGTTATTGTTGAAGGAAATAGTGAACATTGTGATGCATCTGTGAAATTAAAACGCCGCCATGTGATTGAAATGAGCAAAATACGTAAATAGTACATGTTATTTTGAATGTGACAGATACTACATTACAAATATACTTACAGCGTGTATTTAAACATTGATGTAGGTTTTTGGATGTTTTTGAGAGCGCTTTATAGGCATAATAGAGCGACTCTCATTGGTAAACTTGTTAGCTGACTTTTAGTGATGTTTATTTATGGTTTAGAATGCATAAAAAAGAAAAACAAATCTGTTCTTGTCTTACATAAGGATTGTGAATGATAGGCAATTAAAAAAAAAAAAGGCAGTTCCTCTTTAAGCGTGAAATATGCTCTGACGTCACATATCTTACGTTACTAATGACGGCTGGCTCTTCCCCTTTTACATGTACCTTCATAGAACTCCAGCTTTGCGTCAATGGCAACGCAGATCGCAGAACTGCGATTGGTCGACATTCTCTACTACATAATTGTGCTGGTGTTCCTTCCTGCTTGTCGTCGTTCAGAGGACGCACATGTCCACCTTCACCAACCTCTCCTGCGGTTTGGGAGTAATATGTAAAATAACATTGTGCATTGTTTCAAAATGATGATTATTATTTTGCTCTCTGATAACGAAGTGTAGGTCACATCAGTCGTCATTGTTTACTACAGTGTTTCTTAACCTTATTTGGGCCGCGAACGCCCCCGAGATGGCCGCCAAAATATGTGTTTCTCAGCGGTGGTCCGTATGTGCCACAGCGGTACTCAGTTGTAATACACTTTTCCAACAGTTGTGGCAGTAATCAATCAATCAATCAATCAATGTTTATTTATATAGCCCTAAATCACAAGTGTCTCAAAGGGCTGTACAAGCCACAACGACATCCTCGGTACAGAGCCCACATACGGGCAAGGAAAACTCACCCCAGTGGGACGTCAATGTGAATGACTATGAGAAACCTTGGAGAGGACCGCATATGTGGGTAACCCCCCCCCCCCTCTAGGGGAGACCGAAAGCAATGGATGTCGAGTGGGTCTGACATAATATTGTGAAAGTCCAACACATCAGCGAGAGTCCAGTCCATAGTGGGGCCAGCAGGAACCATCCCGAGTGGAGACGAGTCAGCAGCGTAGAGATGTCCCCATCTGATGAACAGGCTAGCAGTCCACCCCGGGTTTGGAGCAGAGTAGAAAAGAAAAGAAAAGAAACGGCAGATCAACTGGTCTAAAAAGGGAGTCTGTTTAAAGGCTAGAGTATACAAATGAGTTTTAAGATGAGACTTAAATGCTTCTACTGAGGTAGCATCTCTAACTTTTACCGGGAGGGCATTCCATAGTATTGGAGCCCGAATAGAAAACGCTCTATAGTCCGCAGACTTTTTTTGGGCTCTGGGAATCACTAATAAGCCGGAGTTCTTTGAACGCAGATTTCTTGCCGGGACATATGGTACAATACAATCGGCAAGATAGGCAGGAGCTTGACCGTGTAGTATTTTATACGTAAGTAGTAAAACCTTAAAGTCGCATCTTAGGTGCACAGGAAGCCAGTGCAAGTGAGCCAGTATAGGCGTAATATGATCAAACTTTCTTGTTTTTGTCAAAAGTCTAGCAGCCGCATTTTGTACCATCTGTAATCTTTTAATGCTAGACATAGGGAGGCCCGAAAATAAAACGTTACAGTAATCGAGACGAGATGTAACGAACGCATGGATAATGATCTCAGCATCGCTTGTGGACAAAATGGGACGGATTTTAGCGATATTACGGAGATGAAAGAAGGCCGTTTTAGTAACACTCTTAATGTGCGACTCAAACGAGAGAGTTGGGTCGAAGATAATACCCAGATTCTTTACAGAGTCACCTTGTTTAATTGTTTGGTTGTCAAATGTTAAGGTGGTATTTTTAAATAGATGTCGGTGTTGAGCAGGACCGATAATCAGCATTTCCGTTTTCTTAGCGTTGAGTTGCAAAAAGTTAGCGGACATCCATTGTTTAATTTCATTAAGACACACCTCCAGCTGACTACAATCCGGCGTGTTGGTCAGCTTTAGGGGCATGTAGAGTTGGGTGTCATCAGCATAACAGTGAAAGCTAACACCGTATTTGCGTATGATGTCACCTAGCGGCAGCATGTAAATACTAAAGAGTGCAGGGCCAAGAACCGAACCCTGGGGAACTCTGCACGTTACCTTAACATAGTCCGAGGTCACATTGTTATGGGAGACACACTGCATCCTGTCAGTAAGATAAGAGTTAAACCAAGACAAGGCTAAGTCTGTCATCCCAATACGCGTTTTGATACGCTCTAATAAAATATTATGATCAACAGTATCGAAAGCGGCGCTAAGATCAAGAAGCAGCAACATAGATGAAGCATCAGAATCCATCGTTAGCAATAGATCATTAGTCATTTTTGCGAGGGCTGTCTCCGTAGAGTGATTTGCCCTGAAACCGGATTGAAAAGGTTCACAGAGATTGTTAGACGCTAAGTGTTCATTTAGCTGCTGTGCTACAATTTTTTCGAGGATTTTCGAGATAAACGGAAGGTGGGACACCGGCCGGTAGTTTACCAGGAGATCAGGATCGAGGTTAGGTCTTTTGAGTAGAGGATGAATAACCGCTTTTTTGAATGCTAGGGGAACAGTGCCAGAGGAAAGTGATAAGTTTATAATATTTAACACTGATGGACCTAGTAATACAAAAAGCTCCTTGATAAGTTTCCCGGGAATTGGGTCAAGTAAACATGTTGTTTGTTTTGTCCCATTTACACATTTTGACAATTCCTCCAATGTTATTTCATCAAAGAGAGAGAAACTATTTTGGAGGGCGGTATCCGTTGTATATACAGTCATATCTGTGTTAATAGAACCCAGTTGTAGCTGAGATGCATTGTCTTTAATCTCTTTTCTAATGACTTCAATTTTCTTATTAAAGAAATTCATAAAGTCATCTGCTGAGTGGGTGGAGCTACTGGGAGAAGTCCCTTGTTGGGTTAGCGATGCTACTGTACTAAACAGAAATTTAGGATCATTTTTGTTGAGGTGGATGAGATAAATGATTTGAGTAATATTTAGCTTTAGCTGAGGTAAGCATGCGTTTATAAGTTATTAAACTATCACACCATGCTTGATGGAAAACCTCAAGTTTAGTCGCACGCCATTTGCGTTCCAGCTTTCTACATGATAATTTCTGGGCTTTAGTTTCTTCTGTAAACCATGGGGTACGCCTTTTAGGGGCCCTTTTTAGCTTTAGCGGTGCTACAATATCAATGGTGTCGCGCAGGGCGTCATTAAAGTTGTTAGTGAGGTTATCAATAGAGCCCACATAATTTGGGAATGGTGCTATTACCGAAGGCAGTAGGTCAGTAAGAGTCGTCGTTGTGGCAGCATTAATGTTGCGGCTGCTATAGTAGTTATTATTATTATTATTAGTTTGTTGACAATGAGTCAGAACTTCGAATTTTATAAGGTAATGATCGGACATTACTTTAGTGTACGGGAGTATCGTAACTTTAGAGGTGGTGACACCCCTGACAAGCACTAGATCTATCGTATTACCGTTGCGATGCGTGGGTTCATTTATTATTTGTGTAAGACCACAGCTATCAATTATAGTCTGGAGCGCCACGCATGGAGGGTCCGATGGGGTATTCATATGGATATTAAAGTCCCCCATTATGATTATATTGTCGGCGTGCGTCACTAGATCGGCAACAAACTCTGAGAATTCACTGATGAAGTCCGAATAGGGCACAGGGGGGCGGTAGATAACAGCCAGGTGGAGAGGCAGCGGTGTGACAAACCTCAAAGTGAGCACCTCAAACGAGTTATATTTATTATTTAGGTTAGGTGTAAGATTATAGTTTTCATTGTATATTAGTGCGACACCCCCTCTCCTTTTAAGAGGTCGGGCAACATGTGTATTGGTATAGCCAGGAGGAGATGCTTCATTTAGCGCAAAAAAATCGTCTGGTTTGAGCCAGGTCTCGGCGAGACCAACGACGTCAAGTTTGTTGTCTCTAATGACTTCATTAACTAATAGCGTTTTGGAAGATAATGATCTTATGTTTAAAAAGCCCATACTATAGGTAGTGGGCTGTTTTGAGGATTGTTTGTTGAAATTATCCGAAGTAGCAATATTAATAAAGTTGCGTTTATTATGCGTATTGCACTTTAAATAGTTTCGACCATATCTAGGAATTGATACGACGGGGATATTCAGATTGTTTGCTTGATGTTGCGATAAACTGAACGCATCATAGTTAGCTACCTCAGTACAATGTATGTCTGCCTCTGACACGGTCACAAAAGAAAAAACATTATGTGAGTTGTGTTTTATTCTAAGAGAATTGCTATGTGTGCAGGGATTATCCAGCCTGACGCCGGCTAGTTGTAGTTTAAATGGCTTCTTACCCGGAGACTCCACGCTTCTTTGGTTAGCTTTTCTCTTAGTTGTTAGCCCAGCTCGGCATCCCCGCTTTTGCTTCCGCTCGCACCGCCTATGTCGTCTCCATTGGCGGTCACCGCTAGCACTTGACTCCGCTGCTACAAAGGCCGCTCGATGTAGCCCACAAAGTATTCCCATGCTAGCGAGGAGGTCCACCGTACATGCATCTTTCAGTCTATAACGACCCGATCCATCCACATCCAGAATTGTCTGTCGGTCATATGTGATCACAGAGTGTTCACGCTTTGAGCCAGCCATGAAATTGACAGAAATGACGGGTGTTTTTTGCCAAATCGCTCTACACTCCCAAGAGCGTTAGCAGAGCCGCTGCATTCCCATGCGCCGCCATTTTGTCAGCATCAAACAAACAGAAGAAGCCTGGAGCAAAAGTCATAGAGAAGTTTCTTAAGTGCAAAAATTATGACTAAAGTGGTAAAGCTGTATTTTCATTTGCACTTTGTTTTATTGACTATTATTAGAAAACTACAGTTGATATTATAAATGATTTATTAATAAAATGATCAATAAAAATTAATTAATAAATTGTTTTATTTAAATAATTTATGTTATTTGTATTGAATTGATTTATTTTATCTTATTTTCTTGTAATTTCATTTAATATACTTATATTTATTTTTTAGATATATCTTAGCACAGTTATTTTTGAACACGATTAAAATCAGGAGTAAGATGACTAATTTAGTGTTATTTTGGTAGAGAACTGCAAGTGACAGAAGATTACACAATATGGTGACTTCACTACATTACCGATTTAAAAAAAAAATTAAAAAAATGTAAGCATATTTTACATATTTGTGGCCTAAATTAAGTAATAAATGAAGCCTTTTTTATGTCTTATATGTATTACTATGCAGTATTGATCTTATGTTCTATTATTAGCTGTGGCTATCAATAAAGATATAACTAAGTGGAATTTACAATTGGTGAACAATGTTAACACGGCAGCTAATCTTGGCGCTATATTCACCGCAACAACTAAATTGACCAATTTTTTGGCGGAACAACTCCTTGATGCACTCCCTTTTCGAAGCCCGCCTCATCAATAACACATCTCTACTTTTGTGACCCTTTGACGTGAACGAAATCAAAATATGAGACGTGACACGGACTACACCGGATTTGACTCTGAGCGCCATTATTGTTAGAAGGACTGCTATGAGCTACCAGCAGCTGTCAAACACTAATGCTCGATTTTAATGCCCTATGTGGAGTGACAACGTCGACAGGCATTGCTAACAACAAGGAATGCTAACAACACGGTTAATGTTCATTGCTGTGTCTGCCAAGTTGACCAGTTTCTACAGAAAAACTTACGCCCGTGATTCCATCGAAGGAAGCCCACTTCTGACTTAAATAAATTACCCAGGATGCGATAAAGTATTTCCTTGTTGTAGTCATGTTGTAGTGGATGGAGGATCATTTGTGCTACCACTGTAATCTACAGTAGAACACACGCAAGGTGACTATATTGGGTGAAAGGAGTGTAGAATAGACTATAGGGCTTGTAGTTGAAGTTTAGAGGGCTCTCATTATGTTAAAAAGTCCATTTAAAAGGTCGTAAACAGTTGTGTTTATGCCCAAACTATGAAAATATTTGATTTCTTAATAAGAATCCTGCGAGCCACCATAAACAAGGGACGACAGTAAAAAACGGATTATAAAAAAAAAAAGAAATTACATTTGAAAATTTTTAATAAATAAATGAGGGATGACTGCTAAAAAAGGTGAAATATAAAAAAATAAAATTGGTTTTAAAAAATGAAATAAAATAAATAAATAAATGAACGTGGGATGCTCTAAAAAATGATGCACTATAAAAAAAAAGTAACATTTAATAAAAAAAAATACAATCAAATAAATAATAAACATAAAGGCAGAATGCTCTAAAAAATGGTGTATTATAAAATATTTTATTAAATTTAAAAAATATAAATGAATAATTAGACAAGGGACAACTGCATAAAATGGTAGATGACAAAAATAATTAAAGTAAATAAATTTAAAAAAAAAACATTTAAATATGAACGTGAGATGCTCTAAAAAATGGTCGACTGTAAAAAAAATTAAAATATTTTTTTTTAATTAAAATGAATAAATAGATAAACGTGGAATGCTCTAAAAATTGTGGACTGTAAAAAAAAAGGATTTTTTAAATTTTTTTATTTAAATGAATAAATAAACGAGGGACGACTGCAAAAAAATTATATTATATTAAAATTATATTATATTAAATTAAAACAAATTTAATGAAAAATAAATACATGAGGGGCGAAAGTGAAAAAATGGTAGACAATAAAACAATTTAATTGAACAAAAACGATAAAATAAAAAAAATGAACGCGGGATGCTCTAAAAAATGGTGGACTATAAAAAAATGTAATTAAATTTAAAAAAATAAATAGATAAATACATAGATAAATAAAAAATGTAACAGATGAATAATTAGATCAATAAACGCGGGGGCAGCCATAAACAAATGGCGTCAGAGGGGAAACAAGCGACGTGACGTGAGAGCATATTTCCTTCTCTAGTGGTAACAACCTTTAATCCAAACTCTTGACTTCTCTCCTTACTTCCCCAACATTTTTTGTGAGGAAGCCAACCATCTTTGACTTTTTCCAGGACACTCCAGATTCGTCCATTTGACGTCCCAGTGGGCCCTGGTGCTGGTCAATGACTCGGTGGACATCTTCAGGGCTGAGAGTTCCTGCAGAGGTCAGTTCAGCTCACTTTCCACCCTGGACCAGTTGGAGGTCCGGGAGGGGGCCTTAGACTTGCTGCGTCAGGCTCGACTCCAGTCACCGGTCTGGATCAACAGTACCTCCCAAGTGGCCTCCAAGCCCGTGCCCCTCTCCAAGCAGTGTAAGTGAAGTAACTCTGTAGACCAGGGCTGTCCAAAGTGTGGCCCGGGGGCCATTTGCAGCTACATTTTTGACGGCATGCGACACATTTTTTTTCAATTATCACCAAAAAAAACATAAAAAAGTAGAATCAAAGAGCAAACTGATGTAATGTAAAGAGAAAATGTTGTAATACTTACACTGATAAGACAAATCTGCTATGCAGGCCTTTTTTACTCAAAAAATGTAATTGCCAAAAAATAATAAAAACTTCTAATCAACAAATAGATCTAGGGATTGAAGTGTTGAATATAAAAATAATATAAATTGATGTGTGACTTATTTTGAACACTTTTTTTGAGTGGCGACCTTTTGGATCCCCGAAACCTTTGGTCTGATTTTAATTTGTTTTTAACTGTCATTGTTAAAAAAAAAAAAAAAATCAAAATCAATGTTGTTATGATTTATTGACCTATTTAAGGCTCCAAATACTTAAGTTAAAGTTAAAGTTAAAGTACCAATGTGTCAAGACGTGGAGTTTTACGCAGCTTGCTGCGAGGATTGTTTTCCCGGGATGCAATCGGACTAGACCAGTCATGGCTTGAAGGTAGGAACATGATTTAATCTTTCTCAAAAAGTACTACGTGGCGAAGTTGGTAGAGTGGCCGTGCCAGCAATCGGAGGGTTGCTGGTTACTGGGGTTCAATCCCCACCTTCTACCATCCTAGTCATGTCCGTTGTGTCCTTGGGCAAGACACTTCACCCTTGCTCCTGATGGCCGCTGGTTAGCACTTTGCATGGCAGCTCCCGCCATCAGTGTGTGAATGTGTGTGTGAATGTGTGTGTGAATGGGTGAATGTGGAAATACTGTCAAAGCGCTTTGAGTACCTTGAAGGTAGAAAAGCGCTATACAAGTATAACCCATTTATCATTTATCATTTATAAAACAAAAAACAACCCGAAGGTGAGCGTGCCTAACGCATGTGAAAGCAAAGGCAAAAAAACTTAGGACATGAAACATGAAACTAAAAAACTAAACTGTGGCTTGAGTAAACAAAACTTACGTGGCATGACATGAAGTATGAACTATGGTATGAACCGAGCATGAAAAGCATATCAACAGAGCATGAACAGAAATGAACAATGTCAATGTCGCCAAGACGACTATCTGAAAAAGACAGGCTTGAATAATAATGTCATGATTAGAACAGGTGCGTGAGTCCAAACAAATGAGGCAGGTGAAACTAATGAGTCGCCATTGTGACAAAACAAACAAGGAAGCGTAAAAACAGGAACTCTGGAGTCCAAAACTAGCAGAAAATAAAAAAACATAATCCAGACCACAGAACATGACAGAGTCCTCCCTTAAGGAAAGATCACAGATGTCCAAAAAAACAAAAAACAAAGCAGGATCAAGAGTCATGGGAGGGCGGGAGGGGGACTTGGCTGTGGGTCGCCAGACCAAGTGTCCCCGAATCCACCGAGGGAGAGTCAGGTGGTGGCGACGCGTAGAACGCCGCTGCACCTGACGAGGCGGGCGACCCGGGAACGGCCACATCCGTGGCCGACGAGGAGTTGGGCGCACTTGGCATGGCGGACGACCAGGGAACGGCCAAATCCGTGGCTGACGAGGAGGTGGGCGCGTCGTTGTCGAGGCAGACGTGGAGGCTGCGTGCGTCGTCATGGCAGGCGTGGAAGCTGTGCGCGTTGTCGTCGTGGCAGGCGTGGAAGCCGCGCGCGTCGTCGTCGTGGCAGGCGTGGAAGCTGCGCGTGTCGTGGAAGCTTGACGTGGAAGCTTGGCGTGGTTCGGCAGGCTGCGAAGCTTGGCGTGGCACTTGGCGTCGTGGAGCTGCGACTGGCGACAATTGGCGTTGTGGAGCTGCGACTGACTGTGACTGGCTGCACTTGGCGTCGTGGAGCTGCGACTGGCGGCACTTGGCGTGATGGATGGTGGAACTTGGCGTGGTGGTGCTGCGACTGGCGACCCTTGGCGTGGTGGAACTTGGCGTGGTGGAACTTGGACGAGTGCTAGCCTTGGAGCTGGTAGGGTCGCTAGCCTTGGATTTGGCGGAGGTGGTCTAGCTAGGGGTTGCGGCTTGGCACGCCGAAGAACCGGTGGCGGTGGTCGGGCCGGAGGTTGCTGCCTGGCTGGGCTCAGCTGAGCCACCCCACTAGCACAGCTCCCAGCCCTAACCCCTCCTCCTCCTCAAGGAGCGGATACCAGACGCACTCCCTGTGGTCTGGAACCGTCTTTAGGTGTGGGTGGAGGGAGGGCAGGAGGGGTGTAGAATCCTCCCCTTTAAATTGTCCAAAACGTCTTTTTGTATTCCCCACCTGGGTTTGTGTGGGTGGACAAAAGGAAAATGTCCGTGACGTGGGCGGGGCTCTAGTCTTGGGGGTGCGAATTACAAAAAAAAGAGTTCAGAAAAAAAAATCCTGGTCCCTGACGTCATCAGCAGGCGGCGGCCTGATGTCATCAGGGCGAGGCCGGGCTGTTTGCAGCTTGCTTCGGCCAGGAGTTTGCGGGAACGACGCGTCCTTCCGGCTCGGAGAAGCCTTCCCTGACAGCCTCCGTCTCCGCCGCCGCGTCCAGCACTGCTTCGGCACGGCAACTTCTCCGGGCCACTTGTAGCTGATCGGCACCAGCTTGCCGCTAGGACCCCACATTAGGTCCCGACGCTCCCTGGGGGAATGGCGGAGCGTTTCGGCTTCCATGGCGCGCAGCACCTCCCACGTAAACTCATCCATCTCCTCCAAGTCCGTTGCGAGAAAACGTTTTGCTGGCGATATTCTGTCAGGACGAGGAGTTTTTCGCAGCTTGCTGCGAGATTTGTTCTCCCGGGATGCAAACGGACTAGACCGGACAAGGCTTGAAGATAGGAACATATTTTAATCTCTACTCAAAAACTCAACGAAGTACAAAACAAAAAGGCGCACAAGGCGAAGGCAAGCTTAACGCAGGAAACAAAAGCTAAGACTTAGCATAAACTATGGACATGAACCATGAAACTAAAAACATGAAAAAACTCACTAAACTGTGGCTTGAAACAAATAGCAAGAACTATGGACATGAAACAAAAAGACTTACTGGACACGGCATGAATCGAACAGCATGACTATGGCAAGAAAAGTCAAAACAGAGCATGAAAAGATCATCAAGAAGAGCATGAACAGAAATGAACAATGTCAATGTCGCCAGGACGACTAACTGAAAAAGACAGGCTTAAATAATAATGTCATGACCAGAACAGGTGCGTGAGTCCAAACAAATGAGGCAGGTGAAACTAATGAGTCGCCATGGTGACAAAACAAACATGGAAGTGCAAAAACAGGAACTATGGAGTCCAAAACTAGCAGAAAATAACAAAACATAATCCAGACCACAGAATATGACACAATGATTGTCACACACACACTAGGTGTGGCGAAATTATTCTCTGCATTAGACTCATCACCTTTGATCACCCCCTGGGAGGTGAGGGGAGCAGTGGGCAGCAGCGGTGGCCGCGCCCAGGAATCATTTTTGGTGATTCAACCCCCAATTCCAACCCTTAAAGGCCTACTGAAACCCACTACTACCGACCACGCAGTCTGATAGTTTATATATCAATGATGAAATCTTAACATTGAAACACATGCCAATACGGCCGGGTTAACTTATAAAGTGCAATTTTAAAATTCCCGCCACACTTCCGGTTACAGCAACACAACAAGGACTACTTACCCTGATAGAAGACGCCTAGCTGATGCTTGCCGCCAAACCCACGGATGAAGTCCTTCGTCGCGCCGTTGATCGCTGGAACGCAGGTGAGCACGGCTGTTGATGGGAAGATGAGGGCTGGCTGGCGTAGGTGGAGCGCTAATGTTTTATCATAGTTCTGTGAGTTCCGGCTGCTAAGTTGCTAAATTAGCCTTAGCGTCGTTAGCAACAGCATTGTTAAGCCTTACCAGGCTGAGAAGTTTTAACCGTGTAGTTACATGTACATGGTTTAATAGTATTTTTGCTCTTCTGTCTATCCTTCCAGTCAGGGGTTTATTTATTTTGTTTCTATCTTCATTTGAGAACGATGCTAGCACGTTAGCTCAGTAGCTAAGTGTGTCACCGATGTATTGTCTTGGAGATAAAAGTCACTTTAAATGTCCATTTCGCGTGCTCGACTCTCATTTTCAAGAGGATATAGTATCCGAGGTGGTTTAAAATACAAATCCGTGATACACAACAGGAAAAGGAGAGAGTACATAGTTCTGTGAGTTCCGGTTGCTAAGTTGCGAAATTAGCCTTAGTGTCGTTAGCAACAGCATTGTTAAGCCTTACCAGGCTGAGATTTTTTAACCGTGTAGTTACATGTACATGGTTTAATAGTATTTTTGCTCTTCTGTCTATCCTTCCAGTCAGGGGTTTATTTATTTGGTTTCTATCTTCATTTGAGAACGATGCTAGCACGTTAGCTCAGTAGCTAAGTGTGTCACCGATGTATTGTCTTGGAGATAAAAGTCACTTTAAATGTCCAATTCGCGTGCTCGACTCTCATTTTCAAGAGGATATAGTATCTGAGGTGGTTTAAAATACAAATCTGTGATCTACAATAGAAAAAGGAGAGTGTGGAATCCAATGAGCCAGCTTGTACCTAAGTTACGGTCAGAGCGAAAAAAGATACGTCCATCACTGCCTCTCAAGTCCTTCACTGTAACGTTCCTCATCTACGAATCTTTCATCCTCGCTCAAATTAATGGGGTAATCGTCACTTTCTCGGTCCGAATCTCTCTCGCTCCATTGTAAACAATGGGGAATTGTGAGGAATACTAGCTCCTGTGACGTCACGCTACTTCCGGTACAGGCAAGGCTTTTTTTATCAGCAAGCAAAAGTTGCGAACTTTATCGTCGATTTTCTCTACTAAATCCTTTCAGCAAAAATATGGCAATATCGCGAAATGATCAAGTATGACACATAGAATGGATATGCTATTCCCGTTTAAATTAAAAAAAATCATTTCAGTAGGCCTTTAATGCTGAGTGCCAAGCAGGGAGGTAATGGGTCCCATTTTTATAGTCTTTGGTATGACTGGTTTGAACTCACAACCTACCGATCAAAGGGCGGACACTCTAACCACTACTTCACATCTAATAGTCCACTTTGAACATATTTTTGCATGTTTTGTGTTTGCTATAAAAAACAACAAAAAAAACTAAGTTTTCTATGACAAAAAGGGCATAAACAAACAAAAAAACATTTTTAAAAATATTAAAAAATTATAATCGATGGATCAATCCTAAGTTAATTTAGAGATTTAAGTGTTGAAAATAAAAATAATATACATTTATATTCTCCCTTATTTTTAACACTTTTATGAGTGGGCCCTTTTGGATCCCCAAGACCTTTAGTCAGATTTTTTTCATCATTGTTCAAAAAATAATAATGAATCAAAATCAATGTTGTTATGAATTATTGACATCTTTAAGGCTCCAAATACTTCACATCAAATATTCCAATTTTAACACAAAAAAAAAAGTTTTCTATGACAAAAAGGGCATAAAACAAACAAAAATAAACATAAAAAAAAAAACAGATAGATCTGAAGTTGATATCTAAGTGTTGAAAGTAAAAAAAGAAAAATATTGTATGACTTATTTTTAACACTTTTCTGTGTGGGGCCTTTATGGGTTCCTAAGAATTTTAGTGTTTAGCTTTTTAGAAACAGTCTTCTTACAGGGGTGTCCAAAGTGTGGCCCGGGGGTCATTTGCAGCTAATGTTATAACGGCCTGTGGCACATTCTAAAAATACTCTTAAAGAAAAAACAAATACAAAGAAACATAAAAAAATATTGGTATTAAAAGAGCAAACAGATGTAAGACAAAACAAATGTAAGGAGAAAAAGTTGCAATGTTGACTCTAATGCCATGCAGGCTGTTTTTTTTAAATATTTTAACTGTCATTGCTCAAAAAATAATAATGAATCAAAACAAATGTTATGAATGATTGACCTATTTAATATTTAATATTCCACTTTTGAATATTTTTTGAAGACGAAATTGAAAAAACAACAAAGTTTTCTCGTACTAAAATGGCATGAAACAAAAAAAAAACATAAAAACAAATTAAACCTTCTAGTCGACGGATAGGTCTAAAGTTGCAAACGGTGCAAGTAAAACAAAGAAGAACTTATTTTTAACACTTGTATGAGTGAGGCCTTATGGGATCCCAAGAATTTTACTTTTATTTTTTTTAGAAACAGTCATTGCTCAAAAAAATTTAAAAATAAAAATCAATGTTGTTATGAATTATTGACCTATTCAAGGCTCCAATTATGTCGCATCAAAAATGAAAATGTTCTTGTTTACATATTGTTTATTTTTTGTGCTTTCTTTTAAAAACAGAAAGGGTATAAAACAAACAATAATAAAAACTCATAATCCACAGATGGATTTGAAGTTGTTCTAGAAATTTAAGTGATGAAAGGGACAAGTGGTAGTAAATGGATGGCTGGATGGAAAGTAAAAAAAAGAAAAACAAATGAATGAATTATTTTTAACACTTTTAATTTTAGTGGGATTTTTTTTTTTTTAAAGAGTCATTGTCAAAAAATGTTTTTATTAAAATCAATGTTGTTATGAATTATTGACCAATTCAAGGCTCCAATTACTTAACTTTTTTGGGGGGTAAACATTGCATAGTTTGAGTTTTTCCTGTTGATTAAAGTGTCTTGACATAAAAAAAGACATCAAATATGAAGACAAAATTAAACTTAATGTCAACGGGTAGATCTGAAGTCAATCTATAGATATTTAAGTAGAAAAAAATATAACATATGACTTATTTTTAACATTTTAATGAGTGAGACCCTTCTGGGTCCCTGGGGCCTTTAATGTTCGAGGGGAGCCCCAGGGTTATATTATATGCTCCGATCTTCCCAACATTTTTGATGATGGATCCCGATAATGGGTGGGTTGCAACTGCATCGGTAAAAGAAGCACCCCCTTGTGTCGGAATATTATAACAGTCATAACTTCCTTCGACATGCTCTGATTGTCCGGAGATTTTTTATTGTGGGTCGGGTGTTCGTGTGGGATGCAACTGCATGAATACAGTCGCGCCTTTATCGCCCTCCTGTGGTGAAATAATTTAACTGGCATAACTTCCATCCATATGCTCCAATCTTCCTGAGATTTTGTATTGTGGGTGGAGTCGTGGGTGGGTCATATAACTGTCATAACTTCCTTACACATGCTCTGATCTTCCTGAAAGTTTTGATGGCGGGTCATGGTGCCCGGTGGGACTTGACCGCAAGCGTTGTGCATGCCGTAGGACTCGCGTCCACCCCAAGGGGGGCGAGGGCCCGTTCAACGCTGCTTTCAGCTTTAATATTATATATTGTATTGTATTTGAAAATTAAAACTATCAAAATGGCCCCTCAAGGGAATAAGTTGGACACCTGGGCAGCCATTTCACACCTCAACCATTTTTGTTATTTTGTAGACGTACAGTTCTCGGCTCTGAACTTCCCCAAAGCGTCCAGAGAGGGTTTCGCCCGCGTCAACAGGTCCTTCCCGGCATTATCCTCCATCAGCGTGTGCGTTCGTGTTCAGTGGGACCCGGACTGGATCGAAGTGTCCACCATCTTCTCCTACGCGGCGCCGGTCTTCACCAACGAGTTCCAGCTGCGGGGCCAGCGGGACACGCAGGGTCGGATCGTGCTGGCCCTCATCGTCCACGGGAAGCATCTCCCTTACAAGGCGTCCTTCGCCAACGACGGGGCGTGGCATCACGTCTGCGTCACCTGGAGCAGCAGCCTGTGGGCCATCTACGTGGACGGGGAGCGAAAGGACTTGGGCTCAGGCGCGGACACTTCCAGGGATATCCACGCTGACGGGATCCTCATCCTGGGTCAGGACCAGGACTCGTATGGAGGGAATTTCACCGAGCCCTTTTTTGGGAATATCACCGATTTGAATGTTTGGAATAGTTCTCTGGAAAGCCGCCATGTTCGCGCTCTGAGTGGATGCTCGGTCGTGAGTCAGGCCATGCTCTTCAGCTGGAGCCTTGATCACGTGATCAGTCACCCGTCGGTCAAGGAAGTCCAGGCGCTGCTGTTTTGCCCAGGTAAGTCCACTTTTATTTCTCTTTTAATGGGTGTACTTTTGTGAGAATATACCTATAGTATACAAAGTATGTACTAGGAAATCTTTTCATATGTCTAATTCTGAGTTGAAGTTATTTTCTGGTTATTAAAAGTCCCAAGGGGACTGCTGACATACAGTTTGCCTGTGACCCCAGGTTGTCCTGTGTTTAGTGTTTATTTCTGTTGTGTGGTTAGTTCAGTTCATTCCTTGATATTCACACTTGCATTGTATTGACAGTTTGTTTAAGAAACATATTATGAATTATTTATTATTACATTTAGTTTGATTCTTTTCACTTAATTAATTAATACATTTTAATATTATTTAAGATTTATTTGATCTCATTGTATTGTAATTTAATTTAACAAATGTGTATTCATTTTGTATCTATTTCATATTTTATTTTTGAATAAGATTAAAATCAAGATTAAGGTGACTAATTCAGTGTTAATATTTGAGTGGTCGCCGGGCCCCTCTGTTGTGTAAATGTTGGGCCCACAGGTCGAAAAGGTTAAGAAACCCTGCTCTAAATAGAGGTTATTTACTGGTAATTAAAAATCTGAAAATTATCAAATGTAGATAGATTTTTGTATTTAATTAATTTATTTTATTGTTATTTAATTGATTCATAGGATTTTATTTTATTGTCATGTCATTTAATATATTTCTATTTATTTTTTATCTATTTAATATCTTATTTTTGAATTGGATTAAAATCAATATTAAGGTGACTAATTCAGTGTTAATATTTGAGTGGTCCCCGGCCCCCCTGTTGTGGAAACGTTGAGCCCCGAGATCAAAAAGGTTAAGAAACCCTCCTCTAAATTGAGGTCATTTTCTGGTTATTAAAAATCTGACAATTATTCAATTTAGTTAGATTTTTTTACTAATTTGATTAATTGTATTATTATTTTATTGATTTATTTGATCATATTTCATTGTAATTTAATTTAATATATTTCTATTTATTGTGTATCTATTTAATATATTAATAGGATTAAAATCAAGATAGAGGTGACTAATTCAGTGTCAATATTTGAGTGGTCGTAGATCAGTGATTCTCAAACTGTGGTACGGGCTCCATCTAGTGGTACACTTGATTCAAGTACAATGTTTTATTTTCCTATATTCAAACACAGTGTTGCTGTTCAAACTGTGTGTACTGTTACAGTGGCCAAAAATATTAAATATACTTGTTAAATAAAACCTCTGCCTTCCATCTATCCATCTATTTTCTACCGCTTGTCCCTTTTGAGGTCACGGGGGGTACTGGAGCTTATCTCAGCTGCATTCGGGCAGAAAGCAGGGTACACCCTGGACAAGTCGCCACCTCATCACAGGGCCAACACACATAGACAGACAACATTCACACTCACATTCACACACTAGGGCCAATTTAGTGTTGCCAATCAACCTATCCCCAGGTGCATGTCTTTGGAGGTAGGAGGAAGCCGGAGTACCCGGAGGGAACCCATGCTATCACGGGGAGAACATGCAAACTCCACACAGAAAGATCCAGAGCGCAGGATCGAACCCAGGACTACTCAGGACCTTCGTATTGTGAGGCACATGTGCCACCGTGCTGCTACCTCTGCCTTGATTTTGATTAATACTTAGGTCTACTACGCTACTGTATTTTAATGTTGCTCATTATGGTGGTACTTGGAGAGCCAAGTGTTTTCTAAGGTGGTACTTGGAGGAAAGAAGTTTGAGAACCACTGTGATAGATAATGGAAGGCTGTTCCACGGTCTTGCACACTACCTCCTGCCTCTGCATATTGGGCTCAGGAACACCACTGACATGCCAAGATGTGATATATATATATATATATATATATATATATATATATATATATATATATATATATATATATATATATATATATATATATATATATATATATATATATATATATATATATATATATATATAGTTGCGATCAAAAGTTTACATACACTTCTGAAGAACATAATGCCATGGCTGTCTTGAGTTTCCAATACTTTCTACAACTCTTGTTTTTTGGTGATAGAGTGATTGGAGCACATACTTGTTGGTCACAAAAAACATTCACGAAGTTTGGTTATTTTATGAATTTATTATGAGTCTACTGAAAATGTGACCAAATCTCCTGGGTCAAAAGTATACATACAGCAATGTTAATATTTGGTTACATGTCCCTTGGCAAGTTTCACTGCAATAAGGCACGTAGCCATCCACAGAACTTTCCTTTAGAAGGTTGTATATTTGTCCATGTGATGTCAGATGAAACAAAACTTTAGCTGTTTGGCCATAATACCCGACAATATGTTTGGAGGAGAAAAGGAGAGGCCTTTAACCCCAGGAACACCATGCCCACCGTCAAGCATGGTGGTGGTAGTATTATGCTCTGGGCCTGTTTTGCTGTCAATGGGACTGGTGCTTTAAAATGGTAAATTTTGCCCAGGGGCGGTATAGCTCGGTTGGTAGAGTGGCCGTGCCAGCAACTTGAGGGTTCCAGGTTCGATCCCCGCTTCCGCCATCCTGGTCACTGCCGTTGTGTCCTTGAGCAAGACACTTTACCCACCTGCTTCCAGTGCCACCCACACTGGTTTAAATGTAACTTAGATATTGGGTTTCACAAAGTAAAGCGCTTTGAGTCCCTAGAGATAAAGCGCTATATAAATATAATTCATTTCACTTCACTTAAATGGGACAATGAAAAAGGAGGATTACCTCCAAATTCTTCAGGACAACCTAAAATCATCAGCCCGGAGGTTGGGTCTTGGGCACAGTTGGGTGTTCCAACAGGACAATGACCCCAAACACACGTCAAAAGTAGTAAAGGAATGGCTAAATCAGGCTAAAATTATGGTTTTAGAATGGCCTTCCCAAAGTCCTGACTTAAACGTGTGGACAATGCTGAAGAAACAAGTCCATGTCAGAAAACCAACAAATTTAGCTGAACTGCACCAATTTTTTCAAGAGGAGTGGTCAAAAATTCAACCAGAAGCTTGCCAGAAGCTTATGGATGGCTACCAAAGTGAATCTTGCCAAGGGACATGTAACCAAATATTAACATTGCTGTGTGTATACCTTTGACCCAGCAGATTTGGTCACATTTTCAGTTGACCCATAATAAATTCATAAAAGAACCAAACTTAATGAATGTTTTTTGTGACCAACAAGTACAGTATGTGCTCCAAAGAAGGGGAACCGGAGGGTGTGTTCTAACTATCGTGGGATCACACTCCTCAGCCTTCCCGGTAAGGTCTATTCGGGTGTGCTGGAGAGGAGGCTACGCCGGATAGTCGAACCTCGGATTCAGGAGGAACAGTGTGGTTTTCGTCCTGGTCGTGGAACTGTGGACCAGCTCTATACTCTCGGCAGGGTCCTTGAGGGTGCATGGGAGTTTGCCCAACCAGTCTACATGTGTTTTGTGGACTTGGAGAAGGCATTCGACCGTGTCCCTCGGGAAGTCCTGTGGGGAGTGCTCAGAGAGTATGGGGTATCGGACTGTCTGATTGTGGCGGTCCGCTCCCTGTATGATCAGTGCCCGAGTTTGGTCCGCATTGCCGGCAGTAAGTCGGACACGTTTCCAGTGAGGGTTGGACTCCGCCAAGGCTGCCCTTTGTCACCGATTCTGTTCATAACTTTTATGGACAGAATTTCTAGGCGCAGTCAAGGCGTTGAAGGGATCTGGTTTGGTGGCTGCAGGATTAGGTCTCTGCTTTTTGCAGATGATGTGGTCCTGATGGCTTCATCTGGCCAGGATCTTCAGCTCTCGCTGGATCGGTTCGCAGCTGAGTGTGAAGCGACTGGGATGAGAATCAGCACCTCCAAGTCCGAGTCCATGGTTCTCGCCCGGAAAAGGGTGGAGTGCCATCTCCGGGTTGGGAAGGAAACCCTTCCCCAAGTGGAGGAGTTCAAGTACCTTGGAGTCTTGTTCACGAGTGGGGTAGGAGTGGATCGTGAGATCGACAGGCGTATCGGTGCGGCGTCTTCAGTAATGCGGACGCTGTATCGATCCGTTGTGGTGAAGAAGGAGCTGAGCCGGAAGGCAAAGCTCTCAATTTACCGGTCGATCTACGTTCCCATCCTCACCTATGGTCATGAGCTTTGGGTTATGACCGAAAGGACAAGATCACGGGTACAAGCGGCCGAAATGAGTTTCCTCCGCCGGGTGGCGGGGCTCTCCCTTAGAGATAGGGTGAGAAGCTCTGCCATCCGGGGGGAGCTCAAAGTAAAGCCGCTGCTCCTCCACATCGAGAGGAGCCAGTTGAGGTGGTTCGGGCATCTGGTCAGGATGCCACCCGAACGCCTCCCTAGGGAGGTGTTTAGGGCACGTCCGACCGGTAGGAGGCCACGGGGAAGACCCAGGATACGTTGGGAAGACTATGTCTCCCGGCTGGCCTGGGAACGCCTCGGGATCCCCTGGGAAGAGCTGGACGAAGTGGCTGGGGAGAGGGAAGTCTGGGTTTCCCTGCTTAGGCTGCTGCCCCCGCGACCCGACCTCGGATAAGCGGAAGAAGATGGATGGATGGATGGATGGATGTATATATATATATATATATATATATATATATATATATATATATATATATACATATATATATATATATATATATATATATATATATATATATATATATATATATATATATATATATATATATATATATATGTGTGTGTGTGTGTATACATAGATATATGTGTGTGTATATATAGATATATATGTGTGTATATATCTGTATATATATATATATATATATATATATATATATATATATATATATATATATATATATATATATATATATATATATATATATTTTGTTGGGCATGACGTCGTGCGCAACCCAGGTACCGTAACATGGCACTGTTGAATGTTACGTGAATCGGTGGGATTCGGTCGTCGCCGAAAACGTACCGTTTTTCAGTACCCATCCCTTTGCTTAACTGAGTCGCATGAAATCCAGTTTGTTACGACTTCCAGCAGCCTCGTTATTACAATTTGAAGTCTTGTTTTTGATAGCATTCATTGGTGAATCACTCTTTTAACTACAGTATTGTCAATGTTTTACCTCCATTTATTGTGTTGCTCTGTTCCTTGTCTCTCAATGGTGCATGTTGCCTGAGCAGCGAGGCACCAGCAGACGGAAGTGCAAGGCTGCAGAACGCTGCAGACCCAAGCGGACCAACAACTGCTGATGAGGCTGACCGACTGCTCGGAACCACTTCCCTTCATCTGCATGAGCAGCAAAGGTCAGTCCTGTTCTCATCTGATGATAACTCCACAGGTAAACTGGCTGAATATACTGTATACATTTTCGTTTGTCTCTGCTCCCAGATTACACAACTAAACAATTCTAAACTGCTTCTATGTTTCTATGTACACAAAAATGATATTGTTGACAAACGTGTTTAAATGTGTGTGACTCAGGGCTTCTCCCTTGCCCAGATAATCCATCCACCTCTTAGGTGTGCCATGTCAAGATGCTAATTAGACAGCATGATTATTGCACAGGCGTGCCTTAGGCTGCGTTCCATTTACTTCGGAAGCTGGAAGCCAATTAAGAGATCGGAAATCGAGATTGGCCGCATCCACGAAAGCTATTCTTGCGCTTGCCTTGTCTGAATATCAACAACTTATGGGGAAATGCACTCTTTCTGCAACCTTCAAACACAGACGCTTTGCTAGCGACGTATACCACATGAAATACATGTAGTTTGCACTACAGTGATGTAAATATATACAAACGCCCAACAATACATCATATATGGCCAGTGATGGGAAGTAACAAGCTACATGTAGCTAAGCTACGTAGCTTAACTACATCTTCCATTAGCTTGGCGGTAGCCTAGCTACTTTTAGACCCATGTAGGGAGGTAGCTTACATCAAAGCTAAAAGCTACAAAGAGAGAAAATAAACTGTGAATCCAGGCCCCCAAAAAATATGGAGAAAATACAAGACCTGCATGACTGAGAACATTCATACATACGGAGAAAATCCATTGGATTGGTTGGTGTTCGTATGTGTCACGATGGGGGGGTTGCAGCTTGCTGCGGGGTCGTTCTCCCAGGAATGCAGACGGACTACTCCGGACATGGCGTGCAGGTAAAAACATGATTTATTCTTAACGAAATCAAAGGATTACAAAACAGAAAGCAGGCCGACAGAATAACATGCCTGATCGCACTCGAAGCTAAACTAAAACTTAGCATAAACTATGGATGAGAAAAACTTACTAACTGTAGCAGGAACAAACAAAAACTTACTTGTCAAGGCATGGAACGAGCAGAAAGAACAGAGGCATTGCATGAAACAAACAATGACACCAGGCCGACTGACTGGCAAAGGCAGGCTTAAAGGCCTACTGAAATGAATTTTTTTTATTTAAACGGGAATAGCAGATCCATTCTATGTGTCATACTTGATCATTTCGCGATATTGCCATATTTTTGCTGAAAGGATTTAGTAGAGAAAATCGACGATAAAGTTCGCAACTTTTGCTCGCTGATAAAAAAAGCCTTGCCTGTACCGGAAGTAGCGTGACGTCACAGGAGCTAGTATTCCTCACAATTCCCCATTGTTTACAATGGAGCGAGAGAGATTCGGACCGAGAAAGTGACGATTACCCCATTAATTTGAGCGAGGATGAAAGATTCGTAGATGAGGAACGTTACAGTGAAGGACTTGAGAGGCAGTGATGGACGTATCTTTTTTCGCTCTGACCGTAACTTAGGTACAAGCTGGCTCATTGGATTCCACACTCTCTCCTTTTTCTATTGTAGATCACATATTTGTATTTTAAACCACCTCAGATACTATATCCTCTTGAAAATGAGAGTCGAGAACGCGAAATGGACATTCACAGTGACTGAACATGTAAACACACGATTAATAATATTCAGCTTTGCGAAGCTAAAAAAAATAGAAGCTAACCTAGCTACGTAGCCAACGTGATAGCATCAGTCTCAAATGCAGATAGAAACTAAATTAAAAAAAAACCTGACTGGATGGATAGACAGAAGATCAAAAATACTATTAAACCATGAACATGTAAATACACGATTAATAATATTCAGCTTTGCGAAGCTAAAAAAATAGAAGCTAAACTAGCTACGTAGCCAACGTGATAGCATCAGTCTCAAATGCAGATAGAAACTAAATTTAAAAAAACCCTGACTGGATGGATAGACAGAAGATCAAAAATACTATTAAACCATGAACATGTAAATACACGATTAATAATATTCAGCTTTGCGAAGCTAAAAAAATAGAAGCTAACCTAGCTATGTAGCCAACGTGATAGCATCAGTCTCAAATGCAGATAGAAACTAAATTAAAAAAAAACCTGACTGGATGGATAGACAGAAGATCAAAAATACTATTAAACCATGAACATGTAAATCAACAAATAATAATATTCAGCTTTGCGAAGCTAAAAAAAAATAGAAGCTAACCTAGCTATGTAGCCAACGTGATAGCATCAGTCTCAAATGCAGATAGAAACTAAATAAAAAAAAACCCTGACTGGATGGATAGACAGAAGATCAAAAATACTATTAAACCATGAACATGTAAATACACGATTAATAATATTCAACTTTGCGAAGCTAAAAAAATAGAAGCTAACCTAGCTACGTAGCCAACGTGATAGCATCAGTCTCAAATGCAGATAGAAACTAAATTTAAAAAAAACCCTGACTGGATGGATAGACAGAAGATCAAAAATACTATTAAACCATGAACATGTAAATACACGATTAATAATATTCAGCTTGGCGAAGCTAAAAAAACAGAAGCTAACTTAGATGCGGCGGCGGACGTACTCACTGTAGTGCGTCTGCTATCCTGCTCAAAACACAACACAACCTCCTGGTGTTGGTGTTGCTGTAGTCCGCCGCTCCACCGATCGCACCTACAACTTTCTTATTTGCAGTCTCCATTGTCCATTAAACAAATTGCAAAAGATTCACCAACACAGATGTCCAGAATACTGTGGAATTTTGTCGAAGAAAACAGAGGTATTTGTATTGGGTCCAAACACTTCCCTTGACCTCGTGACGTCACGCGCATAAGTCATCATACCGCAACGTTTTCAAGCGGAAGTTTCCTGGGAAGTTTAAAATTGCACTTTATAAGTTAACCCGGCCGTATTGGCATGTGTTGCAATGTTAAGATTTCCTCATTAATATATAAACTATCAGACTGCGTGGTCGGTAGTAGTGGGTTTCAGTAGGCCTTTAAATAATGCCTCTGATTAGTGCTCAGGTAGCAGGTGAGTGGCCGAACACTAATCAGAGACAGGTGAACATAATTAGCAACTATGGCAACCAAAACAAACTCAGGGAGGTGCACACACAGGAACTAAAAGGAGTCCAAAACTAACAGAACATAACTACACAAAACATGATCTAGACCAGTGGTCCCCAACCACCGGGCGGCGGCCCGGTACCGGTCTGTGGACCGATTGGTACCGGGCCGCACAAGAAATTAAAAAAAATTTAAAAATATTTTTATTTTTTAATTTAATTTAATTTTTTTATTAAATCAACATCAAAAACACAATATATACATTATATATCAATAGAGATCAATACAGTATGCAGGGATACAGTCCGTAAGCACACATGATTGTATTTCTTTATGACAAAAAAAATAAATAAATCAAAATAAAATAAAAAATACCATCCCCCATTTCTGTGAATTCCTCATTCACAATTCTTCCCCAAAAACCCTTATTGTTGGCCAGTGCCGTACGTAAGCACGTTGCCTTTGAGCAATCACCCGCTGCCACGGCAACAGCAGTGGCTGCAATTGTAATCACAGCTCCAAAACCATGGAAACACAAACACGTCCAGCTTCCTCAAAAACCTACAAGTAAATGTACTTTGACGAGATTTTTGAAATTGGAAATTGGAAATTGAAACTGCAATGGAAACGCAGCCAGTGTCAGGTGAGACCACCAATTAAATGGTGGAATGTTGCTCCACTCTGCTCCAACGGCTTTGTCAATTTGCTGAATATTGGACAGGAAGTGGAACACGCGGCGGTATGCGCCGATCCAAAGAATCCTCATCTTCCAGGAATTGTGTACAGATCTTTGCAATATGAAGTAATGGCCGTGGGTCGATCAACCAATCAATCAATCACATTTGATTGGTATAGCTTGAAATCAAGAGTGCCTTAAAGGGCTTCACAAACTCACAAACTCACAAACATCCCCTGATCTAAACCCACATCCAGGCAAGGAAAACCTCCAAAAACCCCAGATGGGGAATCAATCAATCAATCAAAATTGACTTATATAGTCCTTAATCACAGGTGCCTCAAATGGCTTCACAAACCATGACGACATCCTCAGATCTAAACCCACATCCAGGCAAGAAAAAACTCAACCCAATGGGAACAATGAGAAACCTGGGGAGGGACCCCGTATGTGGGAACCACCTCCTGGTGCAATGGACGCCGAGTGGGTACGGTTAATAACGTGAAAGTCCAGTCCATAGGGAGGCTAGCAGAGGGATCCTCTTGCATGCAGACAAGTCGGCAGCGCCGAGACATCACTGAGGAGTGGTTCACCCCTGGTCCCGATTTGGAACACCTCGCGCCTCCTCCCCGGAAACTGATCCACCTGATAACCTCACTACGCAGGAGAGGTGGGGGCAGAGCAGAAAAGGGAAGCAGCAGGTCAACTGCCCTAAAAGGGGTCTTTTTTAAAGGCTAGAGTATCTAAATGGGTTTTAAGGGAACAAGACAAAACCTTGAGAAGGGATCGCAGATGTAGGGACCCCACTGACCGGCTGCAATGAATGTCAAGTGGGTACAGTTATTGAATTGTTAAATAATTGTTTTGTTAAATTATTACTTATTACTTGTCTATTATCTACTAAGTAGATAATATTAATCAATCTACTATTGGGAAACCATCCGATAGTCATGGGTGTATCTTCTTCAAAGCTCATCCAGTCTGTTAGACTTGTCTATAGCTGTGCATTGAGAACTGGTCCAAAGAGTGGTGTATGTCAAGTCTCAATTCAGGTCAGCTAGCAGATCCTCCAGACTGGTACCCCGACAGAAATTAACCGTGGCCACTTGGTATCCTCTCTTGCCAGGAGATAAGGGACAGAGTAGAAAAGCGGCAGGTCAACTGGTCTAAAAAGGAGTCTCTTTAAAGGCTATGTAAATGAGTTTTAAGGTGGGACTTGAACGCTTCTACTGAGGTAGAAGCTCTAACTCTTGCTGGTAGAACATTCCAGAGTACTGAAGCCCAAGTGGAAAATGCCCTAGAGCCTGCAGATCTTTTTTGGGCTCTGTGTAATAGTCATATTGTCCAATAGGGGTGTGAATCTTTCTGCAACTAATGATTTGATCCGATTACAATTCCAGGGGGTGGAGATTCGATTCAGAATTGATTCTCGATTCAGAATTGATTCTTGATTCAACCCGGTTCTCCATTCAAACTGATTCACGCAATGTATATTTCGGTATAAAAACTACAATGAAACTTTTTCAAAACAGGTTACGGGTTAGAAAAGCTCCTTCTTGTTGCATGCGATGGCCTATATTTATATATATACATATATGTATGTGTGTATTTATATATATTATATATATATATATATTATATATATATATATATATATATATATATATATATATATATATATATATATATATATATATATATATATATATATATATATATATATACAGCCTGTATATATATATATATATATATATATATATATATATATATGTATATATATATATATATATATATATATATATATATATATATATATATATATATATATATATATATATATATATATATATTAGGGGTGTGGAAAAAAATCGATTCAAATTCGAATCGCGATTCTCACGTTGTGCGATTCAGAATTGATTCTCATTTAAAAAAAAATCAATTTATTTTTTTATTTATTTTTATTTATTTATGTCCATCCATCCATCCATCCATCCATCTTCTTCCGCTTATCCGAGGTCGGGTCGCGGGGGCAGCAGCCTAAGCAGGGAAGCCCAGACTTCCCTCTCCCCAGCCACTTCGTCTAGCTCTTCCCGGGGGATCCCGAGGCGTTCCCAGGCCAGCCGGGAGACATAGTCTTCCCAACGTGTCCTGGGTCTTCCCCGTGGCCTCCTACCGGTCGGACGTGCCCTAAACACCTCCCTAGGGAGGCGTTCGGGTGGCATCCTGACCAGATGCCCGAACCACCTCATCTGGCTCCTCTCGATGTGGAGGAGCAGTGGCTTTACTTTGAGCTCCTCCCGGATGACAGAGCTTCTCACCCTATCTCTAAGGGAGAGACCCGCCACCCGGCGGAGGAAACTCATTTCGGCCGCTTGTACCCGTGATCTTGTCCTTTCGGTCATAACCCAAAGCTCATGACCATAGGTGAGGATGGGAACGTAGATCGACCGGTAAATTGAGAGCTTTGCCTTGCGGCTCAGCTCCTTCTTCACCACAACGGACCGATACAGCGCCCGCATTACTGAAGACGCCGCACCGATCCGCCTGTCGATCTCACGAACCACTCTTCCCTCACTCGTGAACAAGACTCCGAGGTACTTGAACTCCTCCACTTGGGGCAAGATCTCCTCCCCAACCCGGAGATGGCACTCCACCCTTTTCCGGGCGAGAACCATGGACTCGGACTTGGAGGTGCTGATTCTCATCCCAGTCGCTTCACACTCAGCTGCGAACCGATCCAGTGAGAGCTGAAGATCCTGGCCAGATGAAGCCATCAGGACCACATCATCTGCAAAAAGCAGAGACCTAATCCCGCAGCCACCAAACCGGATCCCCTCAACGCCTTGACTGCGCCTAGAAATTCTGTCCATAAAAGTTATGAACAGAATCGGTGACAAAGGGCAGCCTTGGCGGAGTCCAACCCTCACTGGAAACGTGTCCGACTTACTGCCGGCAATGCGGACCAAGCTCTGACACTGATCATACAGGGAGCGGACCGCCACAATCAGACAGTCCGTTACCCCATACTCTCTGAGCACTCCCCACAGGACTTCCCGAGGGACACGGTCGAATGCCTTTTCCAAGTCCACAAAGCACATGTAGACTGGTTGGGCAAACTCCCATGCACCCTCAAGGACCCTGCCGAGAATATAGAGCTGGTCCACAGTTCCACGACCAGGACGAAAACCACACTGTTCCTCCTGAATCCGAGGTTCGACTATCCGGCGTAGCCTCCTCTCCAGTACACCTGAATAGACCTTACCGGGAAGGCTGAGGAGTGTGATCCCCCGATAGTTAGAACACACCCTCCGGTTCCCCTTTTTAAAGAGAGGAACCACCACCCCGGTCTGCCAATCCAGAGGTACCGCCCCCGATGTCCACGCGATGCTGCAGAGTCTTGTCAACCAAGACAGCCCCACAGCATCCAGAGCCTTAAGGAACTCCGGGCGGATCTCATCCACCCCCGGGGCCTTGCCACCGAGGAGCTTTTTAACTACCTCAGCAACCTCAGCCCCAGAAATAGGAGAGCCCAACACAGATTCCCCAGGCACTGCTTCCTCATAGGAAGACGTGTTGGTGGGATTGAGGAGGTCTTCGAAGTATTCCCTCCACCGATCCACAACATCCGCAGTCGAGGTCAGCAGAACACCATCCTCACTATACATGGTGTTGATAGTGCACTGCTTCCCCTTCCTGAGGCGGCGGATGGTGGTCCAGAATCGCTTCGAAGCCGTCCGGAAGTCGTTTTCCATGGCTTCCCCGAACTCCTCCCATGTCCGAGTTTTTGCCTCCGCGACCGCTGAAGCCGCACACCGCTTGGCCTGTCGGTACCTGTCCGCTGCCTCAGGAGTCCTATGAGCCAAAAGAACCCGATAGGACTCCTTCTTCTGCTTGACGGCATCCCTCACCGCCGGTGTCCACCAACGGGTTCTAGGATTACCGCCACGACAGGCACCAACTACTTTGCGGCCACAGCTCCAATCAGCCGCCTCGACAATAGAGGTGCGGAACATGGTCCACTCGGACTCAATGTCCAGCACCTCCCTCGCGACATGTTCAAAGTTCTTCCGGAGGTGGGAATTGAAACTCTCTCTGACAGGAGACTCTGCCAGACGTTCCCAGCAAACCCTCACAATGCGTTTGGGCCTGCCAGGTCTGTCCGGCTTCCTCCCCCACCATCGCAGCCAACTCACCACCAGGTGGTGATCGGTAGAAAGCTCCGCCCCTCTCTTCACCCGAGTGTCCAAAACATGAGGCCGCAAATCCGATGACACAACTACAAAGTCGATCATGGAACTGCGGCCCAGGGTGTCCTGGTGCCAAGTGCACATATGGACACCCTTATGCTTGAACATGGTGTTTGTTATGGACAATCCGTGACGGGCACAAAAGTCCAATAACAACACACCACTCGGGTTCAGATCCGGGCGGCCATTCTTACCAATCACGCCTCTCCAGGTTTCACTGTCGTTGCCAATATGAGCGTTGAAGTCCCCCAGTAGAACGAGGGAATCACCCGGGGGAGCACCCTCAAGTACTCCCTCGAGTGAATCCAAAAAGGGTGGGTACTCTGAGCTGCTGCTTGGCGCGTAAGCGCAAACAACAGTCAGGACCCGTCCCCCCACCCGAAGGCGGAGGGAAGCTACCCTCTCGTCCACCGGGTTGAACTCCAACATGCAGGTTCTGAGCCGGGGGGAAACAAGAATTGCCACCCCAGCCCGTCGCCTCTCACTGCCGGCAACGCCAGAGTGGAAGAGAGTCCATCCCCTCTCGAGAGAACTGGTTCCAGAGCCCTTGCTGTGCGTCGAAGTGAGTCCGACTATGTCTAGCCGGAACTTCTCCACCTCGCGCACTAGCTCAGGCTCCTTCCCCCCCAGCGAGGTGACGTTCCACGTCCCAAGAGCTAGCTTCTGTAGCCGAGGATCGGACCGCCAAGTGCCCTGCCTTCGGCTGCCGCCCAGCTCACATTGCACCCGACCTCTATGGCCCCTGCTATGGGTGGTGAGCCCATTGGAGGGGGGACCCACGTTGCCTCTTCGGGCTGTGCCCGGCCGGGCCCCATGGGGACAGGCCCGGCCACCAGGCGCTCGCCGTCGTGCCCCAACTCCGGGCCTGGCTCTAGAGGGGGGCCCCGGTGACCCGCGTCCGGGCGAGGGAAATCTGAGTCTCGGTTCTTGTATTTCCATAGAAGTCTTCGAGCTGCTCTTTGTCTGATCCCTCACCTAGGACCTGTTTGTCTTGGGAGACCCTACCAGGGGGCATGGAAGCCCCCGGACAACATAGCTCCTAGGATCATTGAGACACGCAAACTCCTCTACCACGGTAAGGTGGCAGCTCAGAGAGGAGTATTTATTTATGTATTTATTTTTTTAATTTTTTTTTTTTAATTAATCAATCCAACAAAACAATACACAGCAATACCATAACAATGCAATCCAATTCCAAAACCAAACCCGACCCAGCAACACTCAGAACTGCAATAAACAGAGCAATTGAGAGGAGACACAAACACGACACAGAACAAACCAAAAGTAGTGAAACAAAAATGAATATTATCAACAACAGTATCAATATTAGTTACCATTTCAACATAGCAGTGATTGAAAATCCCTCATTGACATTATCATTAAACGTTTATAAAAAAAAAAAGAACAATAGTGTCACAGTGGCTTACACTTGCATCACATCTCATAAGCTTGACAACAAACTGTGTCCAATATTTTCACAAAGATAAAATAAGTCATATTTTTGGTTCATTTAATAGTTAAAACAAATTTACATTATTGCAATCTGTTAATAAAACATTGTCTTTTACAATTATAAAAGCTTTTTACAAAAATCTACTACTCTGCTTGCATGTCAGCAGACTGGGGTAGATCCTGCTGAAATCCTATGTATTGAATGAATAGAGAATCATTTCGAATCAGGAAAAAATCGTTTTTGAATCGAGAATCGTGTTGAATTAAAAAAAATCGATTTTGAATCGAATCGTGACCCCAAGAATCGATATTGAATCGACACCCAAAGATTCACAGCCCTAATATATATATATATATATATATATATATATATATATATATATATATATATATATATATATATATATATATATATATATATATATCCTATACATATGTGTACATATTATATTAAAATAATGGATGTACTGTATCATTAATAGCTAACATGGACAAGTGCGGAGAGTGTTGTGTATATATATATATATATATATATATATATATATATATATATATATATATATATATATATATATATATATATATATATAATATATATATATATATATAATATATAATATATATATATATATATCTATCTATATATATATATATATATATATATATATATATAGATATATATATATATATATATATATATATATATATATATATATATATAATATATATATATATATATATATATATATATATATATATATATATATATATATATATATATATATATATATTATATATATATATATATATATATATATATATATATATATATATATATATATATATAATGTATATGTATATATGTGTGTATGTGTGTAAGTGTGTATGTATGTACGTACATTTTTTATATCTTAAATGTGCCACACCAGTGAGGTGGATGGATTATCTCAGCAAAGACGGATTTAAACAGATTTGTCAACAATATTTGACAGAAATAGGCCTTTCATTTACATTAAAAACCTTTAACATCTTTTAAGATGAGCTCATGAAAGATTGCGGCCAAAACAAAAGTGTTGCAATTGTAACGTTTGCTATTGCAACTTAAAATTGTTCACATTAATTGTTAGGTATTAAGTGTTTTGTGTGAAGTATCAGGACTGACTACAAAAAGTACTTCCATACACATTTCCAAATATATATTTTTTAACACAAATAAAAGTATCATGTTAGAAGATAATCAGCAGCATTATTGGAATTTTTGAGGATTATTTTCTTTTTTTTTCAAATATGAAATAAGCGCATCTTTAACACCACACATGATGATACTGATACTGAGTTGTCTTTGGACCAGAACGATACCTGAAGATGAAGCAGATCAGTGATTCCCAGAGCTCTCATCCTACTGCCTTTATGAACCATCTAATGAAGCTGTCCAATAACAGCCAGGTACACGACACACTGGACATGTTGACTAATCGATACATGAACGACTAATTTTATTATAATAACCCATAAGAACCCTTGGTGACGGTTAAAATCTTTAAATTAGGGGTGTCCCGATACTGCCTTTTCACTAACTATTCGATACCAATGTTGGCGATTTGATAATTGGCAGATACCGATATTGATCACATATGATACAATATATCTATACAGTGTAACCACGATTTACAAACTTAATTATTTTTTGAACAGTTTTCATCCATCGAAGTTTGTATAGTGAAGAGTGTGTGTGCTTGAAAGAGGCATTGCTGAATAAGAGTAGCTCTTTTCTCCGCTGTTAAATAAGTCTTGTTGTTCATTATTCCCTCATAGTAGTAGTAGTAGTAGTAGTAGTAGTAGTAGTAGTAGTAGTGGAAGTGTGTGTGGGTGTGTGTACTTGCATGTTGTGTGTTGTTTGCTGTGTGATGTTGCCTCTTCCTTTTTGATATCAAGTTAATTTTAGTGTTTAGTGCTGCTTGTTGCTTCCATTAGTAAAAAGTTATTGAACTTGCTGTCTTTCTGACGCTGTTATGTTGACATAAAACCACATCAAAAGTAGTGCGCTACATTACATCAAACACTTCGGCAACAGCGATGTAACGAATGCAAAAGTAGTTAATTAGATAACGCCTTACTAGTAAAAGTGTATTATGTAACATTGTTTTTCCTAACACTGGCAAGCGGTTTTAGTAGATTAGATCACCCCAACACATCCACTAACACTACATGCAATTGTATTTTTTGTGCACACTGCAAATCGCGAGCTCGCAAACAGAGCTCAACACAATGCCACTCCTTCATTTGAGTTCCACATGTTTGTGTCTAAGTAGGCTAAACTTGTCAATCATGGATGCAAATTGTATTATTTCAACTTTAGAGGGCTATATTTATGTCTCAATATTTTTTTGAGAAGGTCATGAACATGTTTTTATGCTCTAACTATAAAAAATATTTGATCTTATAAGCTGCACTCACCAAATTTTAGGAACATTTGTTTCCATATATTAGTCGCACCGGACTATAAGCCGCACATATATACGTTGTGAAATTAGTTATTTACAGATAAATATTTTGTAAATGTTTATCGACATACCTTAATTGTTTTCAAACGGTGTCTGGAAAACGGCAGTAAAACGGCTGATCAAACAAAACAGAAGTCGTCATCATGGACTCAATAGCTGCGGACATCAATAACTAAACAGCTAAACAGACTCAATAACTCCACGTTGATGTTTAGGTGAATTTACTGAGGAATTTGTGAAACTGAAACAATGCAAAAAGACTGCCATTGTGAGTTAATAATACTAACACAGACACTTGTGAACGTGTTAGCATATTAGCTAATGCTAACGATGCTATCTTCATCACATTACGATAGCACATAAAAATATGTGTGAAAACACTCCTACAGACATCACACATGGGACTGTTTAGTAAGTATTAAGAGTTTTAGTTATATTGTAAAACTTACAAATGTTGCTTGGAGTGATAAACGAAGAATCCATACGAGTAGAAACGCTATAGACAGCTAGAATACTGAACGACACTTCTACTTCTGGTCGAAAGCACTAAATGGAAGGACAATGCAGCACCTGCAGTGAGCAAACTTGTCCAAAATGTGGCGCCATAGCACAAATAATAAAACACTGTCTCAATGTATTCGCTTGTTTTTTATTATGGTCGTCAGCAAAGAAAAATCCATAAATCAGCTGCACCGTTTTATAACCCGCAGGGTTCAAAGTGTAGGGGAAAAAAGTATCGGCCGTAATTTACGATAATAATCCCAAACCTTCCAGGTGTTCTTGTACAAATATGTACCTGTCTAAGAACAGTGATACACAGTCCTATTCATGTTGTAGGGACTGTCAAATCGTCGGTATGACGTTAATATTCAAAAGCGGCCCTCTCTACGCGCCCAGGCAGTGTTGGGGCAGCAGCCATCAGGCCTGAGTAGCCTCGGCGAAGCATCCGCCTTGTTGGACGTGTCCGTCAAGGCTCTGCGGGACACCAAGCAGGAGGGCCTGCAGCCAGAAGACATGGTGTCCCTCATCCAGTTGCTGTCGCTGGCCGCCGATGTCACGCTGCAGCCGGCCGATGCCGCCAATCACACCGAGGAGAACATCCAGGAGATGGGCCAGCACTTCATCAGCGTGGCGGACAGCGTCATCAGCCAGGACAATGCCTTCAAGTGGCAGGCCATCAAAGAGGTAACGTCCTCTGCTTTGCACCTTCTTATCTCCTCTTTGCCTCGATGCACACTTGGCCCTGCTTTGTGTGGGGAGCTGTGTGTGGATGTCACTCACTGCCACTGTCAGGAAAAACATTTAAAATCGTCAAATTAAAAATATATACACACACTAACGCCTGGAGAAAGAATCATGCATTTATCATAGACTGAGCTAAGGGACGTCATGGTGCCATAAAGAAAGGAACACCAAAGCATTGCAGTTAAGGTTGCCCTCAGTGGGCCGCTTGTAACAGTGAATATTATATGACTATAAATATATATCAATACCATATTTCCAGACCATAGTACGCACGGGTATATAGGCCACTCAATTTTAGAAGAAAACAATATTTTCCCATATATTAGCCGCACCGGACTGTAAGCCGCAGATATATATGTTGTGAATATTCCTTAAATAAGGTGTCTGTAACAGCAGTAAAACGGATGACCAAACAAAATAGAAGTCATCGTCATGGACCCACTAGCTGTGGAAGCTAGCTCTCCAATCAGCTAAACGAGACTCAATAACTCCACGGTGATGTTTTGGTGAATTTACTGAGGATTTTGTGAAACTGAAACGATACAAAAAGAATGTTGTTTTTAGTTAATAATACTAACACGTGTTAGCATTTTACCTAATGCTAACGACGCTAGCGTCATTACATTAAGATATCATGTACCAATGTGCATGAAAACACTCCTGCCGACATCGCTCATGGACAATTTAGTAAGTAAGAATTGTTTTAGTTATATTGTAAAACTTACAAACGTTGCTTAGAGTGACGAATGAAGAATCCCTATGAGTAAAAATGCTATGGACGGCTGGAAGACAAACACTGCACTCAGGTTGGGAAAAAAGAAAAACACGTACATGGAAGCAGTACTCGCAGTGAGCGAAGTAGTCCATAAGATGGCAAACGATAACAAACCTACTAGATGTATTTTCTTGTTGTTGTTTTTTTACGGTTCATGTACAGTGGAACTTTGATCTAAGAAATTATTTGGTTCTTTAACATGGCTAGCCAACCGAAACGTTTTTTTACTTTAAAATTCATACAACGGAGCTGCCAGCTTTCAACCGTAAAATCTGCAGTTGTTTTTATTGTGTATTACTGTATATGGAAAAACAGCACCAAAGTTCTTTAAACTCAATCGCCAGAATATTACTGTAAAATGTATTGTCATTTTTACAGTGTACAATTTGATCGATACATCAAGCAGATATCTAAGTTTTTATTGTTGTTGTTTTTTTATGTTTTGGAATGTATGATAATATAACATTTTGTTGCATTGTTTGATAATATTAAAGTTCAAAAGATATGCAATTGCATATTGCAAAATAGAAAGAACAAATATGTTTAGTAAGAAAAGATGAATTACTTTATTAACGCATATTTTTCCAAGCTTTTGTGGGCCACATAAAATGATGTGGTGGGCCTGATTTGACCCCCGGACCTTGAGTTTGACACCTGCGTTTTAGGATTATGATTAGGGATGGCCAATGAAGTCCGTACTTTTATACTCAACGACCAAATTCCGTCGCTACTACCGGGTATAGCTTCACGTAAAATCAAAGGGTGCCTAATTTGGGTAGTTGCATTTCGTTGTTGCACGTGACGTCACATCCGGTTGCAGACTTCAATCAATCAATCAATCAATGTTTATTTATATAGCCCTAAATGACAAGTGTCTCAAAGGGCTGTATCAGTTTCAACATGAACAGTATTCTTCCAAATTTTGATGAAGTGTTCTTCAATGCAAATACTACGTGCTCAAAATATTTAAATAAATTAATTAGTTTTAAATATTTTATATATTGGTCCTGTCAAATGATTAATATTTTAATCGGATTATTCACACTTTTGAATTTGAATTAACTGTGATTAATCACAGTAAATGATCGGCTTACACAACTTAAATTAACCTAAAGACAGACCCCAATATTTTGACACAAGTGCAATTCCATCGTCAGAATGTCATACGCAACCATTTTTAAAAGGCTTTACTTGATTGCACATCATTTATTTGCCCAAAACCTGGTACAAGTATTGCCTAAAGTCCTGGCGTATTTTATGACGAAATGATGTACGCCTGATCACTGACCTAAAATGAAACCCACAGCCCCTTCCAGGCAACCAATTTCATATTGATGTAAAGAGCACGAAATAAATGCATTAAAAAAATTATATTTAAAATAAAAACTACATTGCGTGATTAATCTGCAGCTACACGGTTATTTTTTGTGATTAAAGTTAAAGTTAAAGTACCACACACACTAGGGGTGGTGAAATTACTCTCTGCGTTTGACCCATCCCCTTGTTCCACCCCCTGGGAGGTGAGGGGAGCAGTGAGCAGCAGCGGTGGCCATGCAAGGGAATCATTTTGGTGATTTAACCCCCAATACCCCCAATGCTGAGTGCCAAGTAGGGAGGTAACGGGTCCCATTTTTAGTCTTTGGTATGACTTTGGTTTGAACTCACGACCTACGACCTGAGCATTAATATATATACATATATATATATTTACATATATAAGTATATATATATATATATATATATATATATATATATATATATATATATATATATATATATATATATATATATATATATATCAGGTCTGTGAAAAATAATAAGTTAACCCATTTGATTAATGCTCAGGTCGTAGGTCGTGAGTTCAAACCAAAGTCATACCAAAGACTTACCCGTTACCTCCCTATATATATGTAAATATATACATATATATATGTCTTAATTAGATTATCCAAAACAATAGTGCTCAATACCGTGGTAGAGCGCAATATATGTATGTGTGGAAAAAAATCACAAGACTACTTCATCTCTACAGGTCTGTTTCATGATATATACATATATATATACATATATATATATATATATATATATATATATATATATATATATATATATATATATATATATATATATATATATATATATATATATATATGTGTGTGTGTGTGTATGTATGAATCGTATTTATAGAATATGAAACAACCCAAAAAAACGAGCTGTGGCCCTCAAATGGCTGCATCTAACTCCTGACTTGCAGTCAGATTAATGCCTCGTTTAAATGAAAACTTTTAAATCCTAATGACAGTCCTTTTTCAGTCATGCAACAATGAATTAATTTGTTTCCGGCTGCGACCACCAGAGGGCAATGTGCTTCCACTCACAGGCTGACGTAGTGCACTAATCAGGGAAAGGTGAAGAGGCCATGGATGGCTTTATCACGCTCCTTATGTCGGGATTAAAAAACACATTCTCATTGAAAAATGTCTTCCTTTCTTCCCTGAAGCCACAGCAAAATAATATGTAAATTCAACTTTAGTTTCGGCTGACAAACAGAGAAGAATGCGGTAATTTTGTTCACAAAAGCATGCACGGTCCCCTTTTTTTTAATTCATTTTTTTATTTTTTATTTTTTTTAACCGCCTTGCTATTTGTATGCATTGGATTCCAGTGTTTGCTTGCATTACCACTCGCCTCAGTTCCCCCTCTGGCCACTCAGAACTCCAAGGCCACCTTGGCCCAGACTCAATGGATGGACATCTTTTTGAAAAGTGTTCTTCCACGGAACAAATCCTGGCCACGACCGCCCCCAAGGCCCACTTGTCACACACACTGTGTTCACCTTAATACGAGACAGCCAATGGAAAAAGTCCATTATTGCTCCAAGTGTACGGCCGGTGTTCTTCGAATCCCCTTGAGATAACAGTAAGTCTTAAGCTGACCAACACAATGTTTGCCATCGTTATTTCTTCCAAAACACTAAAAGTTTGAGATGTAAAGTCTGAGATGCACAGAACCCTGACCTCAGCCCCATAGCATATTATAACAACTTAGTATAAAAAACTTGTTTGCTGATGTCGCCGTGCTGTGTTTTAGGTGGTAAATGGTCCCATGGACGTGGTCAGGACTATCGACAGAATGGTGACCAGCTTGAGTCCTCACTTGATGGCAGACAGCGATCACCTGACATTCCAAAGTCCCAACATCAGTGAGTGTCACACACAGGCGTGCGTACCTTTCACATTTGATCGATACAGTACCAATGTCTGGTACCTGGAAATTTGTACAGTTTACCACAGAGTCACAGTTGTATTTATCATCTGAATTCTTGGAAAGTGTATCCATATCAAAAACTGGTTGTCTTCGAAATTTCCTTCAGATAGATTCTAAGAAAACTACAACTCTGATCATCGCTACTGATAAAAAGATCCCCCTGATCAATAACTAATTTGGTACTCTAGCTGCATCTGCTAAAATCAGCCTCAGAAACATTGAGGTTGTGTTTGATCAGTCAAAGACTTTGTTGTCAGCTGACCAAAAACTGATTGTATCACCTGAGAAATATCTCTAAAGTGAGAAATTGGATCTCGGCATGATCATTTATACGTTCATCTCGTCTCGCTTTAATTATTGTAATTCTGTGAGTGTGAATGTTGTCTGTCTATCTGTGTTGGCCCTGCGATGAGGTGACAACTTTTCCAGGGTGTACCCTGCCTTCCGCCCGAATGCAGCTGAGATAGGTTCCAGCACCCCCCGCGACCTCGAAAGGGCCAAGCGTTAGAAGATGGATGTTTTTCAACTCAAACGAATGTACAGAATGCGGCTGCAAGACTTTTGACCTGTGCACCTAAAACAGCCCACGTTACCCCTGTCCTATCCAGTCTTCATCCAGCCAAAATTACGCATAGAGTTTAGGATTTTAGTCCTGACATGGAGGGGGCCCCTACAGTACAGTACAGTATATCGCTTCATGGCGCAACCTTCGGTCTTCAGGCCAGGGTCTCCTAAAGACCTCAAAAACTGGCATTCGAGGCTGTAGCCCCCAGACTCCGGAACGACTTGCACCAGTCTCTCCGTGAGCTTGACTGTGTTGACTCTTTTAAAAAAACCTTTGAAGACTTTGCTCAAAAAGGTTCATAATGTGTTCTTATTTATATACTTTTCAAATGTTCTTGTAATCAGACAATATTTTCGATATATTAGCAGGTACAAATTCCATCTATTATACCAAAAATATTGTTTGACTACAAGAAAATTTGAAAAGTATTTGAAGACTTTGCTTTTTAGAAAATCTTTTAGTCAATGGACTTTATAACTGTTTTTCTTTTCTTTTCTTTAGTATCCGCTTTTTTAACATTTTTTATGATGTTGCCCCTGTTATTTTGTACAGCACTTTGTGATTTTTATCTGTGAAAAGTGCTTTATAAATAAAATAATAACTTACGTACTTACTTACCAATTTCCAGTCCCTGAGAATTGGTTGATCCAATTGTTGATACTTTTGTGTTCAAACGTCTTAATGAATGTTCATAATTTAAAAAAATATCACAATTTATTTTATTCAAGATGTAACACCGAGCTGTTATTTTGTTTATTTACACTTCTATGTCTAATTTGCGAGTGTACTCAAAAGTTTGATCTAACGTCCTTTTCTATAAAACGCAATCGTGCGGTTTTCCAGGAATTTTCGGCCGTTTTCATTGTGGTGTGGCCGCTAGACTTGGGTGTAGGATTACCTAACGAGCTAAATCTGTAATGCGCCTTATCCTCACTGTAGCTTATGGGCTGTTTAGGGCATACTGGGCTAGTTAGCTAAATGCGGCTAACGCTAGCAACCGTGTCCACAGCAATTAAAGTTATGAAGTTAGTCTGCTCAAACTGGCGGACACGTTCTTTTAGCAAAGACAACCTCTCCATAAGAAGGGTGCAAAAAGAAAATAAAGCTATACTCCTGTTTTTTTCCTTCACCGAGTCGGGGGCTTCGGACGTTTCCATTAAAGGCAATGCATGTAGTTTATGCAAGATATATCCAAATTAGAGTTGTCTTTTACTGTTTACAAAAGGGCTGTGAATATTTGGGCACCGCATGATTCGATTTGATTCTTGAGGGTAACGATTCGACTCCAAATCGATTCTCGATTCAAACCGATTGTCGACTCAAAATCATTACTTTTTAATACCATTGGGTGCCAGTTCTATGATTAACGACATTCCTCCATAAAATAATCAGCTCTGACAATGTTTATTTTACTTAAAAGAAAACTGGTTTTGTTTAATAAAATTCTACCTAAATATTTAATAAACAAACAAACAAATAATGCAACAAGAGAAGTAGCCCACACTTTGCTAAAGTAACTATGTACAGCAGATATGATCATTTACATCAACAATATAATTTTCCTAAGTAGAAATCAACATATTATCATTTTTAAAAATTTTTTTATAATCGATTAAGAATCTTTACGAATGAGAATTCATTCGACAATCAAATTATTGTTGACACCCCTCGTTTACACACAAACATTTGACATGCTAATTTTGCAGTCGTATGCCTCAGGGACATGGTACTTGACGAACGTTAACTGTTGCTAACATTAGTATGCTAACCTTTTAAGCAATTTTTTTAGCCGTACAGCTCAGAGTCATGTAACTTGTTATTGACAAATGGTAACTGTTACCATGCTTCTTTTTTTTAAGCTAATTTTACAAGCGTACCCCTCAGAGTCATATAACTTGCTAGTTATCACATGCTAACTGTAGCATGCAGAATTTCAGCTGGGCTTCAGCAGAAGTACATTTCAGAGTCTTATAACTTGGTACTTGACACATGCTGACTTATGTGTGTGTGTGTGTGTGTGTGTGTGTGTGTGTGTGTGTGTGTGTGTGTGTGTGTGTGTGTGTGTGTGTGTGTGTGTGTGTGTGTGTGTGTGTGTGTGTGTGTGTGTGTGTGTGTGTGTGTGTGTGTGTGTGTGTGTGCGTATTATGCACAATTCTTGAATGGGTTGATGCTGGAATTCACTTGCAGGTTTACAATACCTGTAAAGATGTGTTGACGTTATCACAAGGAAATCTGTCAGGTTCAAACATAATGTTGAGCTTTTTGTTGCTCTTGTGTTGAAAATATATTCCTGTACAATTGTAGCCTTGATTTGCTTTAAAGAAGATGAAGTTTTACTTACTCGCAAGCACAGGTGGGTGAAAGTCTGTGTTTGGCAAGTTTGAGTCAACCACTTGAAATAGTCGAATCCTTCCAAGTCATCGGCACGGTTTAATCTAAGTAATAATCTTTTATGTTTGACATACACTGCGAATACATTCTGAATTATTTTATTTTCTTGGAAATAATGAAAGCAGTGTGACATAGAGATGTGACTTTCGCAAATGAATTGACTCTTTTCAACAAAACAAAAATGAGTCAGAGTTTACATACAAAAACATATATGTATAAGTGTGTGTGTATATATATATATATATATATATATATATATATATATATATAT